>NW_009259588.1:1411036-1421399 GCF_000687185.1 Egretta garzetta
CTGTGGTACATTGCTCTTATTAACAAACATCCCATAACACAGGACATAACCCTAACGTAGGAAAACACATAAGGGTATCTTTCTGCAATGTCAGTATTTTGGTTATCACTGCTCTGGCTTTCACACAGCCAGCTCAGCCTCACCAGCAGAGCATTGGGAAGGTGGTGCAGTTCTAAGCAATCAGATGAGGTTACAAGCATCATCTGAGAGGCAGCGCCCTTTGCCCCTACCCTCTCTACCTTCTGGCAGCTGCATTTTGCCAATGGCATGATTAACTCTGAATGGCAACGAAGCTGTAAGGAGCAATGCAAGTGAAAAAGCAAACTCCTGCAACAGATTAAGCAGCAGTGGAGGCAGCAACTGAGAGGAAATAGCAGCCAGGGAACTGCCTCCCTTTAGAGCTCACCAGGATACCCAGCACAAGCCAACTACACAAGGAATCTCCCTTTTGTATTGTCTTCTGTAGAATGATAAAATTTAAAATGGTTTTACTATTTTACCAAGAATAATCTGGTTTAGCCGAGTTTGCTGCAAGTAAAATACACTGTATTTCTAGTGAATAAGCAACAAGTTGTTGCTATTCTGCAACTTGATCTATTTCGAGAGTTACTCAGACTGTTTTGTGATATTAATCTATTTTAGGGACTACTGCAGAGATGGCGTACTCCACCACTGAACCTTCCTCAAACACTGTTGTGAAATGACATTGAATTGCTGAGCCAGATTCTAACATATTTGTATTTAACTAAACCTAAAAGGGAAAAAAATCCAAGCAACTTTTAATCGAATGTCCAAAATGGGAAGTGATGCAACTCAGAACATCATCAAGTAAAATTCTTGCTGAAAACCCACAAAAATTTAGGACTCTTAGACATGGCTTATTGGCTAGTCATTCACATTCTGGAACATATTAACTTTTATCCTCATATATCATTGTAATAGGGAATGAATTTAACATTGTAGTAATTTTAAAGCTATGAATAAATTCTTGGGCTTAGTGAAATCAATGGAAGAGTTTGCCACTGACTGTAAAATATACAGTAAAACCAGAAATTTACCCAGTGAGAATTCTATCTCAATACCAAAGAGCCATTCTCCCTCGCTTGTTTCGTATATTGCTATACAACAATTATTTTGTTTAGAACCAAATTGTATATTGTTGCACATACTTTGCCTTGCAGTAGGACTGTAAACAGAAAGTGGTCCCAGGTGAAGCAGAAACATTGAATAAACACCCATGTGCCAAGTAGCACAGTACCATAATGCAGCACAGACAATCTCTTCAGTTCAGTACTTGAGCAGCAGTTGGGTGGGCAACTCAGGTGCCCATACGAAGTTACATGTAGCCAGAAAAGACCTAGCACATGACTCTGTGTACCAATTACATAATATGTTTAAATTGTTGCCTTCAGAACAAATTAGAAGTTAGGGCACAGGTTATTCTGGGACTTCTAACTTGTGAATTGATAGCAGGCCACATCATGGAACAACTTATTCTCTAGCCCAGGGATGTAACAGCAAAGTAGATAAGCAAGTGATGATCTAATATTTTCCAGATGCCAAAGAAAATACATTAGGATCAAGTTTGCTCTAAGGCTACAGACATCATGTGCATGCAAACCCAATAGTAGCTGTATTCGAGATACAACAGTACTATGAAACACTAAGTTGTACAAAAAATTAACTCCACTACCTTAAACTGACCACTGTCAGTTACTGGTTTTTTGTTTGTGGGCTTCCCCCACCCCCTTTGATCTCTTGTGCCCCAGTTTTCCATTTGTGGTATTACCATTTTGTTACTTTTGGAGAGAAAAACGTAAAGAGGAAGAGTATAAAAAAAATATACAGTGCTATTTGAGAAGCACAGGTAATGTGGATAAAAATGCCCTACAAAGTCTCTGAAAAAAAGTAATTGCAAAAGTTGTAGAACGTGCTGTAAATAAAATATAGGACTGTACAAATAAACCTGGTACAACATACTAGTTTGCCTTAAGTGAATTCTATCCACATATGCACTCAGAGAAGTCAATCAAGAACTTCAGTCTTACTGTTTTCTTACTGCTTTAATATAGTGGTATAAATCTAGTATTCTTCCAGTTCTCTATATATGAAAGAAAACTGAAAACCTCCATTCCTTTACATGGAACTATACTTTCTCCATAGTAGTAATTTGAGGATGAAATCCCCACTTTCACACTTCTGTTATTTCAGAGTTAATGGTAATAATAGTAGGTAGATATTCTTTCTGTTTCAGAGTGAAGGACACAGAACTTTGGCTTTTGGTTTGCCAAAACACTGCTGACTGTTTCTGAGCATCAACATTCCTATGTTCTAGTCCTGGTTTTGGAAGAGCAAGGGTAGCTCCTCTGCTGCTCAGCCCTTTCTTTCCAAACTTTTCAGGAAAGATGTCTTTTGTCCTCCTCCTTACCTAACATTGTTCCATCTGTCTCACCAAGACACTCTAATCTTTGGGACGGGCCACTTTATTTTCCATCTTTTGCTACTTTCCTTCCTTTGCTCAGAAGTGAGAGCACATGCAGAAAAAAATCACCAATACTACATTACATGTATTCCCTCATGGCCTGATCCCAACAATTCTCCAAGTACACCTGGAGAGGGATTCTCATACTTCAAGGGAAGCTGGTGGTTAAGCACTTTCTTGGACACAAACTCTTGATATAGGGGACAAAGTAAGTTTGGGGACTAATACCTGTAGGTGACAGCTTTCCCAATTTTATTCTGTACAAAGAGGAGTTTTTAGGAGGATTAAGCAGAGCAGACCGTACTCCAATAAAAAGTGTTACATAAACCCTTTTCTTCTTATCAATCCTTGAAATTTGCCATTATGAGCCACGTAACAAGTTTTCAAGGTTCTGCTTTTATCCTAGGCCCCATAGGCACACAGCCATAGAGAGCCATTCTTCCCAAATAGACTATGAACATCAAATTATCAATTTAATAAGAAAAATATGCAAACATGCAAGTGAAGTTACTGGCCCTTGCATAGCAGTGTTGCAATGCATTTCCAAGGCCCTTCTGAAGCTCTTGAGGTAACAGCAAGTTCTTGTGTTATCTGACACGGGATTTCATGGGGTGTATTCCTCCCTTGGTCTATACCAACACACAAGAGCTACTGATGTTAACATAAGTACTCATGAACAGAAATGCAAGTTGGATTCACGAATGCCAGACTTTGAGGTGGAACAGATAAGAATGGCTTACTAATGCAAATACCTACTACTAATGGACAACCAAATTTAAGGATGCTCAAAAAAGTGTGTTAAGCCAGGAGAATCATGTATTTTGACTACTGAAAATGCTATGCTGAACAGGTAAATTGTTGAAGTGGTATCAATTTCTGGGAACACATGAATCTGCTCCAGCCACTCTATTTCATTCCAAATAAAGAAGTGGATGGGGGCTGTCCTTTTTTAGGAAATATTTCTCAACGATTATCCTCATAAAATTGGGGAGACAGAAGGAGAACCATAGAGAAGCCTTTTAAATGTAGAGAAATAAATTTGGTCACAGAACACTAGGAAGAGAAGTTTTGTGGGAAGGGAGAGAGAGAGAGGTGATGTGATTTTGCCTTAGTTTACCAGAATAGAAATATTTTTTAATTACTTCCAGGCTCAACAGTGAGGCCATTTTCAAATAACCAGGGGCAACACACACACACACAAAAAGAAAAACAATACCAGTTGTTACATTTCATTTGTTTAAAAAAACCCCAAACAAACATTTACAAAATCAGGAAAGCACCAACCACAAGACATGTCGTATTTAGCTTTCAGGCTAGTTAAGAATTAGGGGGAAAAACAATATTATGATTTTGATGAACACTGAATGGTTACTATGAAGTTTTATTTCTGATGTTAAAACATAACAGCAGATGTAGAATTCTATAATGTAAGGCAAAAAAAAAATAAGTGTTTTGAATGCTGCTTGTAAGGATTAGCAATATAAAAACTATTTGTGTACTAATCTGGAGCACACTAGGCAGATTACATGCTGTAGCTCCTTTACAGAGGCTACTGATTTCTCAGGAGTTCTATTTAAAATAATTTCATCTTGTTTTGATGCGTTACTGTGTACATTCTGAGTGTGTGTATATATATTGCACAGTCCAAGTAATTTTAATGTTTCAGTCTTAGTACACAAAATACATTCCCTTGAATTTATTTCTGTCTCCCTCCAAGTACATTGTGTTTTTTAACTTTATCACCAAAATCTGTTGCCACTGATGGAAACAAGTCACATTTGCAGAAGGGCTCTGCTAATAATCTTGCTTTCTGTGAAAACCAAAACTACAAAAGCAATTCTAAATTTAGATAACGAAAAATTATTCTCTACTTTAAAAAGGTAAGAATGAGAACACTGCAGATTGCCAGACAAAATAAATAAATAATCTTAGTTTGTTAATTTCCCTCTTGGTTAATTAACACCTATAAATGACCTTTAGCATTGACAAGTCCAACTTCATCCAGAAAGCCAAGGTTTAAGAATATCTACCCAAATAGGATTGATTACTGATTACAGCATTGTGAGGAGCACAATTCAATCTGATTTTTTTTTTTTTTTTAAGGCTGGAACTGCATTCCCTAGTAAGCTGATGTGACTGCCAATGAGGTAAAATGCAGAGAGTCATTACACTATAATAATGTTGATGTTACCATTTCTACATTTATCTAAAGCACAGAACATATATCATTTTAGACTGAAATTCAACCTTATCAGAAATAATTTTTCTTTATATTGTTTGGAATTAAAAACATGTTGAATTGATCCATTAAGAAAATTCTCTTCTATCTTCGTGTTTTTCAGACCGTATCTGCATCCTTAGGCAATGAAAATGTTTATAATTGTAATAAAACGAAGTGTTGACTTTAAGTTAAGAAAATTGTTGCCTGAATGACTAAATACTTCAAACACAATAAATCCTTCTGAGTTTAACATACAGATAAACCTGCTTGAACAGGTACATATATTTCACAGTTTTTCATACGTAAGCTTGCTTAAACTTATTTCAGTTTTAGTCTTCTGCTCAGTATTTATAGAGCAGACCTGCACCTCAATTTTAATATTGGTTTAGTCAAAAAGCATCTACCCTTAAGCAGGAAAACTAAAAATTTGCCATTAGAAAAAACACAGTTTATAGTAACAAAGTACAGCAGTAACATCACACTCCAGCAAGAAATACAACTGAAGCATCCTTCTGTATTTCAATGAAGAAATGATAAAATAATCAAGCCCATGTATTTCTTGCTGATTTCTGGACACAATTTTCAGTTTGGCCATGTAAACTGAGAATCATAGATCTTTGTCTGCTTTCTCTCAAAGCCGGAATACACAAGCATCACTGAACTATATTCCCAACAAAAGCATATCAACACACTTTACAGGAAAATATCTAGAATCTTATTTTTATTTGTTTTCAAAGAGCAGCAGAGAAAGACGATCTGCCATTTAAAACCAGTTCCAAATCGTATTTGGAACAATTCTTCTCCAATGCAGAAGAGGGGGCAGACTTATTTCCTCTCAAGTTTGCAGCAGTATCACAACTAATCAATTTAAATTTTGTTTCAGCAATATTTAGGTGCAATTTTTTATTTTTGAAATGTTTGAATCTTTAATCTCTCAATTGTAATATATTTTCTGATCTCTAAGACTGTCTTTGCCCTTCTTTTGGCTCCTAAGGCTACATACCCTATCCAACATGTAATCGTTATTGTCAAGCTTGAGAAAACACAGGAAGATTTCCCATCTCAAATACAGAGAGGAAGAATGCACTGACTACTGCTTGTCTACCTGCTGCAAGGTTAACTAGCACAGAGTATCCTCTACAGACAGTGTCATATTGTACAGAAGTATGCAAACCAATCTCACTCCACAGTAGAAAATACAGAGACAGTAAGATGCTAACTCCACAGAAAGGTAGAGTTAAAAACTACATATTAAAAAAATATTGACAACTTTAGGTTTTGTGGGGGTTTTTTTGTTTTGTTTTTTTTGTTTTTGTTTTGTTTTTTGTTTTTTTACACACTGAAGTACTGCATTTTATCACTTACTCATCTGTGACAACCTTAGGTGTTTTTCTGTTGTCAGTTCCCAAATCCATTCTTACTGGTCATGTTACTTATTGACTACTGCTTTAAACAGGGATGTTCAGTCCACAGAGAGAAAAACCCCACACCAATATTACGGAGCAATTGGTACACACAAGCCTCATTTACACATTTACAGAATAATTTGAAAGACAGCTGATGCAGCATTGATGCAGCAGACGTATAAAATAGGCTCTAGAGAAGGTCTTCACCTGCTCAGACCTGCTCAGTGTAAGATTAATTTTTAAATTTTTGAAATATTATAAATAGCAACTACCAAGGCAGAGACATTTAAATCAGGTAATTTTACATATACTTTATTAAGCCTCATTCTTCACATTTAGTAGATTTCTATCAGCTAAGTATGGTACAAAGAACTAAGCACCTCCAAGGAACAAATGAATATACATATTTAGAATGCGAAACGTCTTAATAGGTCAATGACTCCTTGAAAGACCTTTGGACAACTAATGAGTACAATACTGTCATACAAGCATCACCTGTTTTATCAGTGGCAGATAAAATGCTATTCAAAAGCATGACTTCTAATTACAATAGAATAGACTTTCAATTGGAAGGGATCTACAACAATGATTGAGTCCAACTGCCTGACCACTTCAGGGCTGGCCAAAAGGTAAAGCATGTGAATCAGGGCGTTGTCCAAATGCCTCTTCAACATTGAGCGGCATGGGGCATCGACTGCCTCTCGAGTAAGCCTGTTCCAGGGTCTGAGCACCCTCTCAGTAAAAAATGCTTCCTAATGTCCAGTCTAGAGCCCCCTGAATTGTTCCTAACCTAATTACTTTAGATAGTGTTTATATACTGATAATGCAATATATGACACATAATATTATTAGGATTTGGCTCTGTTAGTTTGTATATGTGCATGTGTGTGCACGTGTACACGTAGTATTTTGCTTCTTAGTGCTTCATGAAAATAAGTTTATTTAGGTTCCCACTGTAGATGAAAGAATATTTGTTAGCAGCTGTAACATTAAGGTACTTTGCAAGCAAAGGTGGTACATGTATTGTCATAATGGTACAAACTATGCTGTAGCTTATCAACAGGATGCTGGATCTTTTTCGTAGGTTTATCTGCTACTTAATCTTTTGCTGATGAAAATTTGGAGCAAGTATTTTAATATTAATAGTAATTTCAAAAACATCAGGGGAATTTAAACACAAATACTTTTACTCTTTATCATAGTTTTCTGTGTGAAATATTCATGGAAAAAATGTTAAGGAACATTTACTAAAAATCTATACACCTCCAGAATCTGTTGAATCTGGGTAAAAAGTGTGCTACATTTATGCATACTCTCCCATCAATTTACTATATTAAATAATTTCATTTTAAACACCTGTGAGAATTATTTATTAATCAGAAGTTGCTCAGAGTTCTTAGAGGAAGATTCTGTTACTAAAGGACTCATTTTTGTATTAGAAGGAATAGAAAATAACCATGCACCATAAACATTCTGGTTCCATTTTACTCTATTATTTTAAAACATATGTTACAAAGGTTGAAATAATAAAAGGCCATCTTAAATCCACTTAATGGTACATATCACCTGTCTCTGTCAATGAGACATTTAAAAGCATCTCTTTATTAGAAACACAAATCAATACACTCAGGGGACTGCAATAACTGCTTCAAGCAATTTGTATTATTTCATTCTTGATGTTTCTACTCAGGGCAACTTACTATGAATGGCGTGAAAATGGCAACCTGTCACAATTGATTTTTTTCTAAACCTCATGCAAGAATTTTTTCTTTTCTTATTATAATTAAGTATCTTCTTACTAAACACAGGTCTAGGTTGTAAGATACAGCCTACAACTGAAGTTCCATTTCTTTGTAATTGAGGGCCCTCCCCAACTCACATTAGAAACATTACCAATGAAATGAAGAGCTATTTGGCTTGTTTTGAACCGAAAGAACCTTGTACAGAGGGAAGCACTCAGACTTCTGGTATCTTTTCAACAGACGAATCTCTTGACAATTTTTTCATTGCTTTCAAAAATCCCTGGTACTGACTGGAACCTCAGTTACCTTGCTCTACTTCCTCTGTAAATCTGAATAAATTTTAGTAGTCTGCTATAAACATTCCTTAAAACTACTACATAGATTTGGCCAAATACTTGACAGTAAAATAATCTGAGAAACGTGAAGTGAGAATTATATTTAGCTGTGAGATAGAAGCATAAAAGTCTGAAGATGCACATTTATACTTCAAAGACAAATGTTGCCATCAGTACCTGTAACACTCCTAGCTAAAAAAGTACTAATTCTACTGCCAAAACAAGACTGAGGCAGAATTCACTTCTCATACCAAAGTTCAAGTTAGCCCAGCACACACAAAATACATCAGAGTAAGAGCCTGTAGATTTTTGGGTTTAGGTACATCTAGTTTTAAGTTTTATGAAAACAAAAGTAGGAAATTCCACAGTAAGGCTAACTTACTTTATTTTTTGGATTAGATGTGTTCATTACACTTCGAGTTTCCTTGCCTGTGTAAATGACAACACCAATGACAGTTCCTGAAAAACAAATAAACAAAAAATAAAACAGAAGTCTCAAGTAGTTAGGAGAAAATTTGTCTGAATTAAAACATGTAGAATTTACAGTCTCTCCAACAAATCAACTCTATGAAAAGCCCGAACATTTATGCAATGTACATAGTTTTGTGAATGTTGTTTTTCAGAATTGACTATGATGGATCACTGTAACTTCTTTAATTAACATCCATGAAAACAATAACATGCTTTCCTTCTTTTTAATGGAAACAAAACTTTCAGTGTTAACTGGTTAAAAACTTCTATTTTAATTGTCTCCAACTGTTTTCAGAAGTTAAAACAGCAAAAATAACTGCCCTTTGCAAGGAATACAAAAATGAGTACAATGCTGCTGAATGCATCATACACAAATTGCATGCTAGCTGTCATCTATAACGATGTAAAATCTAGTTCACCCAATGAATTATTTTGAAAGAATCCCATACAAAAATAGTCTCCTGTTCATTAACTTATAAAAATGATTTCCCAGTTCCAATTATCTTTTAGTCAATTTTTAGAGGATGGTATAGGAAAACTTAGCTTCAGAATCACTAAATGAGTTTTTACGTAACTGATATAGTCATTGATCCATAAATTTTTAATTCAATAAAAATTCAGGTTTTTATTAATATGCCACTATCACACTTCCTAGCACAAAACAAACCCCTCATTTCTATTACTTTTTCAAGTGATCCAAAATAGCTTTATGGCAGTACAACCAATAATATGGTCATTTTTTTTGTCTTTATGCTATAAAGAAATTATTAACATAACTTGTCAGAAACACCCTGCCCAGAAAACTTTAAAAACTGTAGAAGTATTAAACATTTGTCTGACATCAAGTAACTTAATTTGTCTTTGGCAATCAGGACCACATGCAAGATCTGCTCTCACTACTCTTGCAGCATAAGAGGTCAAAAAAATTGAAGGAGTACACAAAGAAGAGATGACAGTTAAAGGTGTTGGCATTAAAGAAAGGAAGCTTAATTTACTGAAAAATGAGAATGCAAGTGAAAACTTTGAATCCACATACAAAACCGTGATTATACACTACATCTTCTGGACAATTAAAAACTAAAAGTTATTCTAGTATTTTCCTCTCGATACTAAAGCTTTTTCTTAAGACTTCCCTTGACATAACATTTTCCCCAAAGCTAGTTTGCCTCTGCTGACAGTTCCACACACAAATCTTCACATTAATATATAGCTAACATGCCCCCAACACACCCCAAAATTCCTCCTGACTTTTGTAAAAGAATAGTCATTGATCAATAATTTCTGAACTCTTCCTACTGGTCTGTCTCAGTGATCCTCTGAGCTGACCTCTGTCCAATGGTCAGAACACACTGGATGATGACCTGTAGGGAATCCCCCCCTGCACACCCTAACAATCTCTGCCTTTGCAGCTCCTTAGTTCAGTAAGAGCCGGGGAGGACTTCTCCCTTCTAGCTGGCACCTTTCCACAGTTTCACCTGGATAGGCTGCTGCAGCTCAGGAAAACAGTTGTCCTACTTGTCTCACATTTTGCTCCTTGAAAAGTTGGTTTTAAAGGTGGAAGTCATATAAAATCCATTTTGACTACTGAATTTTGATCATAATTTTGGCTACATCTGATTGAGCTGCTGCTTTTACTGAGGCACCGATCTTTGATTTAAAACTTTTGGGGATGTTAGTTACTAGCACAGTATCTCTGGTAAGTCTAG
>NW_009259588.1:1421429-1425585 GCF_000687185.1 Egretta garzetta
GAGGGACAGTTCTGGTGTTCTGGAGGGTTTTTATACCCACTATTCCCTTTCATTATATTCAGCAAATCTAAGCTTAATACCAGCTGTGAAGAAAGATGCATACTTGCACTAAACTTCATGATGGCCCACAGAAGAAAGAACTGAATCCATTTAGGAGGTTTTGGAAGCAAAGCTGTGCTACAAGTGTGGGCTTATTAAAAGCAATGACTCAAGTATTTTTATGTATGGGCCTCTCTGGAAACTGGATCTCATGTAAATCGGGCAGCAACTGATTCGTAAGGGCGGAGTGGTTAATGAATGAGAGAGAAGTTACAGGAGATACCACCTGAATAAACATGTGGGCCTGGAAAGAGATAAAAGAGGACTTATACAGAATTAACACACACAAATTGTCAGGCACACTATGAATCTGGTGTGTGATCGTATTAATTTTTGGTACCTGCCAAGCACTATGTGAACCATATAAAAACAAGAGAGTGCTCAAATTAAAATCCTGTGTAGGACTTGGCACAAAATACCTGTTTTACAGTTGTGCAGTTATACAAATTGTTCTGGTTTTATCTGAAGTGTCTTTGCAACACTGACACCTACCAAAATGATCACAAAACGTCACTAATACACATCTCCTCTTAACAGATATCTTAGCAGATCTCTCAGAAAACGGCGTTTAGAGTTTGAACCACACTGATCATTACAGTAAATGGAGAGCAAAAAGTTAAAATCCATACTGTAGTGGACCTTTTGAGGCTTTTTACAATTTAACTGCTGATGTTCCTCTCTCCCTTTCGAAAGGAAAGCTACCAAAGCCTTCAATAAACACAAACACCACAGTTAGTGATGTCACAAACACAAATAAGCAATTTAATTAAATATAACCTAAGAGGTTCTCAGAATATTTAGTAGTTTAAATTATTTGGTTATATTTAAAGTAGTTTCTTCGGTGACAGCAGTTTTTCAAGTTTTCACTAACCAAAACTTCCTTTCCTTCAGGCACTATTATTAATTTCACAGCAGTAATATAGATATTAAGAATGGCACATAGACTCCGTACCTTGCTGCCGCCTTTTTGACACTCATTGGGATCTTGCCTGTAAGTGGACAAAGTTAGAATATTTTTCCTACCTCACTTACTAAAGAATAGCAAAAGGATGGCTGCATGCTTTGGACTTAAGAAAGGGGCTTTTGATTTCCACCCCTGCCAGAGGCTTCCAGTGTGATCCCGGCAAATTAGTCTTTGAGTATACTTTCTATGGTTAGGATAAATATCATGCACACAGGCACCAGATCTCTGTCAGGGCTTTACAGCAAGGGGCAGAAAGCACTTCAGATCTGATAGCAGTAGATCCATTTAGATATCTAAACTATCAATTCTGAGACTAGAACATCTGGGTATATAATATATATATATAAACTGTGACAAAATGTTGTTGTTTTTTTGTTCTGTTTTTTGTTTTTTTTTTTTTCCATTTAGCTTACTGTTATTCTATTCTACTGAAACCAAAGAAAGTAAACACCTTCCAAATATAGAAGTTTGAGGAATCTCACTCTCCTGAACTTTGTTTGTTGATGTAAAAAGGCTGTGGCATAGTTTATTCTTGAGTTTGACACTACATGATTTTGTTGAATCAATTTTTTGGTTCCCAAATTCAAAAATAAAATAAAAATAATCTTAAATTATAGCAAATACTTTTCTTGTCACTTGTACTGCTCCAGCATTGGCTTTTTGGTTTTTCTTGGTGTAGAATACACTATTACAGTACCCTGATATTTTCATGAGCTTTGGTAATCTGCATTCAACACGTAGTTGATAAGATTCCTTGAAACATTTATCCACTTGCATTTACTGTTACTGCAAGACGATTGATTTGCGGTGTCTCTCCTCTCGAACTGTCAGGACATCAGCAACCAGAGCTCAAGTTTTCTGAGGTATTCCCCACATCACTCCCCAAACACTGTTTCTAGCCTGACCTTGACCCTCTGTATCACATTGACAAATTGCAACAGGCGTATGTCTTGGATACAGTGGGCTCTCCTAGCTGATGCAATGTGTTCTACGTAATATGTCAAAAGGAATATCAGAAGATTCAGCATATATTTAATCACTTGAAGGAGGAAAATGGGAAGGAGAACCCCCTCGCTCAACAATTGTCCTGTATGTCCTATGCAAAACCTTTTTTCAAAATTAAATAAGGCTTTGTATCTGCAACTTGTCTACATATTCCTTTCCTGGGCATCAGTGACGTAGCTCCCTGTCTCCACCCCTGAGACTGACAGCATCAGCCAGTAGTGGGTCAAGACAATAGTGTGGGTTGACCCAGAATTCTTTGTAACAACCTCGAAGGGGTTGGCAAGGGCATGACATAGTCCCAAGAGTCACATATTTGCTTGGCTTAGTAACAAATGATGTCCAGGCTGCTTAAAGAGCACTGGAGGAAGCAGCCTTCCAAGCTAGGATGCCTTAAAGACTTGCCACACTGAAGAGTCTTAAGGTAAATGAAGATATGTACAGGCAATGTTGCAGGGCAGAACTCTACCCCCGACCATCTGGGCACAGGCTACAAACCCACTTTCTTGAATCAAAGTGGCAAAGTAATAGAAGATTAGGCTTGCGCATAGACACTGTATACTTTTGGGTGAAATACACCCGCATGTAACAGAAATGTGAGCCTAGACAGCAAGGAGACTGAAATAAGACACAAGTGTGGTTGAGGTGAGGCAGCTATTTACAGCACAGAAACACAGTACAGACTTTCACATGGTACAGGGCTGTTTATTCTTCTGTTTGCATGGAATCTGAGTGGTGCTTGTCTGCAGAGGTTGTGCACAGGCATAATCTTGCACTAAATTTTTCAGATATAATCAAGGACTGTGACAGGCCATGGTAGAGGAGGGGATGCAGAGGTGCCTGCAAACTTGTGTAGGCAGAACCCACTTCTAACATCCCGACATGGCAGACTTTAAGCAAGGCAG
The DNA here is from genome assembly GCF_000687185.1 of Egretta garzetta. Taxonomy (NCBI): domain Eukaryota; kingdom Metazoa; phylum Chordata; class Aves; order Pelecaniformes; family Ardeidae; genus Egretta; species Egretta garzetta. The sequence continues at coordinate 1,424,400 of NW_009259588.1, forward strand.
TTTATATGCGTTTATAATTCAGTCAGACAGTGACAAGTGTTTTTGTTAACAAGATTTTCAGTTGTCACAAATCTTGGAAATTCAATTATGAAGTATAATTTTTTTTTAAATTATAAAAAAATCAAATTTAATTAGCTTAGCATCAAGTATCCTAACTTACCTATGTATATTCAACTTGGAAGTGAGATGAAAACAACTGAATTGATGTATCAGTTATCAACCAAATCTAGAACATCCTAATTTTAACAATCCACTAATTGTTCTGCTTTATGATCATTGTCATGACTATATGCACAGTGCACCTATAAGACCTTACAAATTCCTTATTAGATAAGCAACCGACTGAAGGCAGTAATTTCCTACTCTTTGTTAAAGGCCTAATCCTGTCAAATGCTAAAATTACCTCCACAGAGGTGCTGAGCAGTTCTTAAGATCGGGATTTATAATGCTATACAGAACAAACAAATATCCAAATAGAAATTGTATGTGTTTCATAACTGCAGTACTTACATGAGAGGAACACATTATCGCAATATTAAATTGTAGTTAATACATGAGATGACATAAGTGAAACGCATGACATGCCAAATTTTAGACTAAGATATAATGTCACAAAATCAGTTACTGAAGGAAATTATTTCTCTGCTATCTTAATTCAACCAACTTCTGTACGCACACCATGACACCATTTTAATTACTTGATCATGTTATTTTTCCCTTCAGAAGGGGCTGCAGTCTTTAAGAACCATTCAGTATTTTTACTTTGTATCATTCAGTGAGTTGCCCCTTAAGAGTGTTATTCCATGTCCTGGTTTCGGCTGGGATAGAATTAATTTTCTTCATAGTAGCTAGCATAGTGCTGTGTTTTGGATTTAGTACCAGAAGAATGTTGATAACACACTGATGTTTTCAGCTGTTGCCAAGTAGTGCTCAGACCACTCAAGGACTTTTTGAGCTTCTCCTGCTCGGCCAGGTGCATAACAAGCTGGGAGGGAGCACAGCTAGCACAGCTAACCCAAACTGACCAAAGAGCTATTCCATACCATATAACGTCATGCTCGGGGGGGGGTTAGTTAGTTCGGTCGGTTGCTCGGGGCTCGGGGACTGCTCGCGGCTCGGGGACTGCTTGCGGCTCGGGACGGGCTGGGCATCGGTCGGTGGGTGGTGAGCAATTGCCTTGTGCCTC
>NW_009259588.1:1425598-1462241 GCF_000687185.1 Egretta garzetta
ACCCCACGGAGGGAGGGGGGAGTGAGCGAGCGGCTGCGTGGTGCTGAGTTGCCAGCCGGGTTAAACCACAACATTCCACTATTCAAAAACCATGCTCCAACAAGAGAATTATCTCCTCCTATGCTTTTCTACTGCCATCATTAATAATGAACTTAAGTCCTTCATAAACAATTAAACCTTCACAAGACACCTCAGAAGTAAAAAAACCAAACATAAGCTAAGGCATACATTTTAAGTAGCACTGTTTCCATCAATTTGGGTGTCAACTTCAGATGGCAGATCAAGAGGCCTCAGATACTAGGTACACTTCTAAACAAAATCAAACCATCTACCCTGGAAATAAAAACTGTTTCAATGAATGGTTTTCAATTAAATTCAAAATTATTGATTCGGAATTACTGACTTTGCAAATGTATACTCTTTGCGTGTAATTTTTCCCCACGTACAAATTTTGGGAAAAGCAAACTCAAAACAAATTTACATGGTACTGAACTTTACAATTCATGAGCAGCATCTTTTTTTACACACAGCTACAGATCCTGGCTAGTTAAGTTAAAAACCTAACTGAGGACAATGTTAGGCATCATCCATTTGACAGAACAGTTTTAGAGAGAATAGTTTCCCAGTGCAATCAAACCAAACAATACTGAGCATCAAAGAACCATAGAATCATAGAATGGTTTGGGTTGGAAGGGACCCCTAGAGGTCATCTAGTCCAACCCCCCTGCAGTGAGCAGGGACACTGCTAACTAGATCAGGGTGCTCAGAGCCCCATCCAACCTGGTCTTGAATGTTTCCAGCGATGGGGCCTCCACTACCTCTCTGGGCAACCTGTTCCAGTGTTTCACCACCCTCATTGTAAAGAATGTCTTCCTTATATCTAGTCTAAACCTACCCTGGTTTAGTTTAAATCCATTACTCCTTGTCCTGTCACAGCTGGCCCTACTAAAAAGATTTTTCCCATCTTTCCTATAGGCCCCCTTTAGGTACTGAAAGGCCGTAACCAGGTCTCCCCGCAGCCTTCTCTTCTCCAGGCTGAAGAAGCCCAACTCTCTCAGCCTGTCCTCATAAGAAAGGTGCTCCAGCCCTCGGATCATTTTTGTAGTCCTCCTCTGGACCCGCTCCAACACTTCCATGTCCTTCTTGTGCTGAGGGCTCCAGAGCTGGACACAGTACTCTAGGTGAGGTCTCACCAGAGCAGAGTAGACAGACTGCATTGATACTGGGGGTTACCCCGACCCAGCTGCAGGACCTTGCACTTGGCCTTGTTGAACCTCATGAGGTTCACATAGGCCCACCTCTCCAGCCTGTCCAGGTCTCTCTGGATGACATCCCGTCCTTCTGGTGTATCAACCGCACCACTCAGCTTGGTGTCATCTGCAGACTTGCTGAGGGTGCACTCAATCTTGCTGTCTAGGTCATTCATGAATATATTAAACAGCACTGGTCCCAGTATGGACCCCTGAGGGACACCACTCGTCACTGGTCTCCATCCGGACATCCAGCCATTGACCACTACCCTCTGGATGTGACCACCCAACCAATCCTTATCCACCGAACAGTCCACCCATCAAATCTCCAATTTAGAGAGAAGGATGCTGTAGGGGACCGCGTCAAAGGCTTTGCAGAAGTCCAGATAGATGACGTCCATTGGTTTTCCCTTGTCCACTGTTGTCACACCATCATAGAAAGCCACTAGGTTTGCCAGGCAGGACTTGCCCTTGGTGAAGCCATGCTGTCTATCTCGAATCACCTCCCTGGCCTCTATGTGCCTTAGCATAGCTTCAAAGAACATGGCTACCTTTTCAGACTCTGGAAAGGAGTGCTCAGTTGCAGACTTCTTTGCGACCTCCTCAAACTTGATCTCTTCCCCACAACCCTCCAGCAGGCCCCTCACTGATGTAATAAGTCTTCATAGTAGGGCTTAACTTTACAAGCTAGGTTCTTCCCCTCTCTCTGTACCCCTCCTCCTCTCAGCTCATGTTTCCAGTTGTTCCTATTCCCTATCTTAAATCCTAGCTCCTTCTCAGAAATCATGCTTTCCCGATTCCTTATTCTCAGTCTTTTTGTGCAGAAGAATAACCACAGCCCTTTTTTCTACAATCTTTTTGGCTTTTCTTATATAGAGCAAAACTGGAAGGAAATAATTTTCTGCTTTTTAAAAATGACTTAAACCTAAATACAGCATCTAGATAACGTGAATTCATAATATCAGACACATATGAAACATTAATATTATTTAGATCCCATTATTTTAAAATTACATAACTGTATAACTGATCTATATTTTCTTATTAAGATTTTGCCTGATAAAAACTTTAAAGCAAACTTTACCCACAGCATGGATTATACATAAAAACTCCTAACAAATGCAAAACCCTAAACGGAGCACTTTACAACCCGAACTTCTAATTAAAACAAAAAGGTTAGTGACTTTGGTGGGGTACAAGGGACAGCACTACTGAAACAGTAAAATTTAAGTAAAATAAGAAACAACAACTGTTAAAGAGGACTGAAAATGTATGAAAATACTGTGAGTAGCATGACAAAACCGATGGAAGGCAGACAACAGAGGAGCAAAAGAGTAATAGCCTGGAAGGCAAAAATATTTTCAAAAGCCATTAATATTTAACATTGTAAAAATAAAGATACACTCCCACAGAAGCTTTTAGATACATTATCAGCTTTGCTATTACAACACTTACCTGAAGCAACAACAGTGCTTGCCCATAATGTATTTTCTATGCTTAGGCTTTCATGAACTGCTGGATCACTGTCTTCCTGTTAAAAATATGAGCAGCTAGTAAGTAAATCAACAGCACAAATAGTCATAGTTAAGAATAATGCCAAACCATCTAAATAACTTGCACAGAATGCCTGTGTCCTTGTATCAATCACTGTGTAATAGTATTCATTGCACATACTTTATTTGTCTGTATACGCACACAAGAATAAACTTCCAAAAAGTGAAATACTGCTTGAAGTTCATATTACTTAAACCAAATTATATTAAAAGAACTAAAGTCAACAGTGTTTTATAAGGGACATATTCTTTTCCTCAGATGTATCAAACTGCAGAACAGTTTGCTATAGAAAGCAGAAAGTGAGTTATGAACACTAACCACCAAAAATTAATACCCTGTTCTCTATGACAAATCACCTATAATTCATAAAATAAGTTATGGCAATCATCATTTTGCAATCCAAGCACATTATAGCAACTTCAGGGAAGAATATTTTGACTTTTAAAAAGAAATGCACACTTGCCATGTATTTACAAAATATATATCCAATGGGAAAATAATTCCAACAGGAAAATGCTTCCATGATTATTCCAAACTTTCCTTTTTTTCCTCCCCTCTCTCCTCTCAAACAATAATGGTCCACAGATTGTAAACAGACTTAATCTCTCATAATCCATTTGGAGCATGTACAGATTTGTTACTCATTAGCAGCTGTGAAATGTGCTCTTTACAACTAAAGGAAACTTTAGGAGGTAGGATAATCAAGTGTATTTGTTCAAATTACAGATTGTGCTAAACATTTTACAGGAAAAGGGGGACCACTAATTTACCAAAGTACACAATCATCTCAGCATAATGTCAATAATCAAAACCTATGTCCATTTCTCATCTCTATTTTTGAAACAACCACCAAGCACAGGATAAGCTGCTCAGAAATCTCTGATCCTAAAAAAGAAAAATCTCAAACTAAACAGATACATTCTGTATGTACTTCGAAAGATCCCTACATAGCAAGGCAACTATAGCTCTTATTCTCTTAAGTGAAACAAAATCATTGTTTAAAAGGCATAGAGAACCACTTTGTCAAAAATAGAGGGGAAGAGAGGGAAGATCAGAATTACCTATAAGAAGAAAATATAATTTTTGAATCAAGACTCACATAAGCAGTAAAAATTCTGTCAAGAATCATCAATAATCTATAAGATTAGTATTTCATTAAGAAAAAAACAAGTATTTTTTGATTCTTACTTAAGGAATTAATAGTGCAAGAATTACTTGCCATACTCCTAACAATTAAAATACATTAGGTTTGAGACAACAGCAACTGCAACCCCACTCTAATGGAGTAACATGACATCATGTAGGAATTTTCAGTAGCTGGGGAGTACTACAAAGAGCAGAAGTCAATTCCAAGATATTGGTACGTAACAGCAGAAATATTTCATATTGATAGGCCAAGGAATGTTCAGTTGAAGAGAACTGAAAATATCTCTCTGAAGGTAAAACAGGAAAAGCAGCTACAGCAATACTCAACTTATTGGTAGTATTAGTAACACATGAAGTCTTGATCACTGAAACATTAAATAACAAGAAAAGTATTCTGACCTAGCTCAAAAAAGTATCATTTGTGGCAATTATCAGTCAACTTCGTAACACTCAGTAACTTATTCCTGAGATGAGTACCTTTGATAGGGTTCATCCACAGCCTAAATTTTTAGATACTTTGTCCTAACTTCATAATGCTTAGATTCCTGGTTTGATTTGTTATTGTTCCTGGGTTATTCAGATTCTGTGATTATTTTGGCCTTTTGAAAGCCTAATTAAGCAGTGTATAGACATAAAATCCTAAGCAGAAAGTATCCAAGAATACTAGTTCTTCCAGAGGAAGATGCTACTAATATAGGCAAAATACTAACTGCAGCTTTTGGGGAATGGCAGTCAGTGGAGAGATTGCCGTCTACACCTACAATGTTGAAACATGACCATGACCAGTGGTAAGTTCTTGTACAGAACTTATTTAGAGGTTTCAGAATCTGTTTCAACAAGGCTAGAAATAGGACACGAACTGGGCATATGTGAGTTGAAAACAGATATCGTATTTGTCATTCCTGTCATGGACTTTTCAAGAACTGCTGAATCTAATACGACAACTTTCCTGAAATTCTTTCATACTCCCATATAGACAATGCTGATTAGCCATTCGTGACAAGAGTGGAAGGCTGCCACTTTCAACCCAAATGGTGGGCCTGGCACCAAACAAGAGTCTTAATTTCACACAGCTTGCCATGAGATGCACAGATTGTTCCCAGTCAGCAACACACATGCTAACCTTGATTATGTTTTATCATCCACAAACTATTCTGCATAGTCCAGACTGTTTCAGCTTGCTTGATTTTTATAATTCCACCTACCATCATACACTACAAAAAAAAAGGAAATTCTGCTCAAGTATTCTGAACAAGAAAGCTGTGGAGTTTCTCACTGCATCAGTAGGTCAACTGCAAACACTGTATAGGTGTACAAGGAAAATGCTTTTATTTACAAGAACTCACCACTGTACCTCAAAGAGCAAATCACGCTAGAGTTTGTCAGAGCAGTCCCCAGCAAACATTTAATAGGATGATGCACACTGACAGAGCTGACCATAAAGATCCTGTATTTCAGTCAAACACTGCAACCTCATGGAAATGAATGGTCAGCCTTTTACAGTCACTAACATATAGTGATAAGACAGAGACGCAAATACCATACTTGCGATGAATTCAGTCTCAATAAATTAAAAAGTTTTTGTATTTTGCCCTCAGAAGTTCCATACAGAATACCTGCTGTCCACAGTGCGACTCCAAATAGCACCCTCCAAACACTGGAAGAGGTAGTTTCCCATCTACCACTTACTAAAACTGCAATGATATTGAAGTAGTCATTTTTGCATTAGGTTGAATTCCAGCATGAAGAAAGAATTTGAATTTTGACAGGAGCATTGTGTTTTAACTAGTCACTAGCACAGAACTAACATACAGAATTAGAGATACAGAAAAGCTGTAGAATTGAAAGAAATGTTCACTGCTGTATCTTTGCATACATTTATTATTGTAACTTTAGATAAGACTAAAGTAAGACTTCAGAACAATATAGCTACAGAAAACACATCTATGATTTGATAGTTGGCTAATACTGTAGGTTAATATATCCTACAAAAAGTGGACAGATGAAATTCCGTACAGTGAAATGTAAAGCAATGCATGCAAAGGAAGAAAACACCCCAACTTCACAAAGTGAGGAGCTCTGAGCTGATCAAAACTACTTAGAACTCGTAACTGCTCAGAACTTGTCATGACTACCCGGAAAACAAATTTGAGGATTATTACAAGTTTACCAAAACACTAACTTAATAGTCTAGAACAAGCTAAATGCTTAGAATTACTAGCAGAGAAAAAAGGAACAACAACAAATCATGCTATTACAAAGAAATCCATGGTTTGCCCAAGTCTTAAGTATGTAGTTCTAAATCCCTCCTTCCCTTCCCTTATTCCAAACAGAAAGTAAAAAGAACTGGAAAATGTTCAAAAAGGGCAACAAGGGTGGTCAGTGTAGCTTCCATACTAGGTATGACTCAATAAACCTGAACTCTTAACGAGGAACATGACAGACATCTACGAAATGGGCACCTAGAAAGGGAGGATAGATCCTGTTGTCTCTTACCAAAGAAGAAAGAAGTAATAAGTGAAGCCAGCAAAATTAAAACAACAGGCAATTGCTCTTCACAAAAATATGTAATTATCCTGTACAACTTCTTCCTATTTGAATGCTAAAAGGTTACATAGGTTCAAGGAGGGACTGGGTAAGTTTAAAGAAGGAAAATTCATTGTAGGTTACTTGCAGAAACCAGTAACTTACTGACTCAGTAAGTTCACACATAACAAGTTGTTAAGAAACAGAAGAATCTTCTGAGACAGCATTACCATCTCCTTACTCTAGTCTTACTCTTTTTCCCCAACAGTCTGCTTGTGGTTATTGTCAGGAATAGGACACTAAGCTAGGAAAATATTTTTCTTCTGCCTTATTCTTCAGCTAGCAAATTTTAAGACTGTGAATTATGAAACTCTTCCACACAAGCAGAAATTGAAAGCCCTGCAGTGATTATGAAGAGCTGAGAACACAGCCAGGAAAAAGTCACTTGTCCAATGCCTCCTTTTAGGTCATTCAAAATAGGAAAACATCTAATGAGCTATATCTCTTTCCACTCATGACATGCTCATCAACAGAATGGTTTGGCTGATCAGCTAGCTTCTGCTTATTGCATTATGATAATTTAATGTCTTTATGCCCTCATCTAACTTTTCCACCTTTTTAAAGTTCATTCAATTTATCAAATACCATACCTTCCATACCCAAATGGATGATGACTTAACCTTATTTTTCATTTGTTGTAAGTTACTCCAATGAAAAAAATAAATTACAGCTTACAAGTTTAGCTGTTTATTTTTATTTCTACTTTTGAAGAGATGGTAGGGACAGATAAAGCAGGGAAGGGACAAGGACTGAACAAGACAGGTCTGCAGTAAGGAGAAATGGTTCTGCAAATTTTGTAATATTACTACAGCTAACAGAACAATATATGTTTTGGGGTAAATGAAATCTATAATTCACTAGTAGCAGAAGCTTGACATACAAGGGCTTCCTTGTCCAGCTGATAAAGTTTCCACTTAAGGCCTGCTGGGTTCAGTTTCATTTTGCAGCTGTATGTTTGTTGGTCATTAAGTTCATTACCAGAATAGTGCAGTTCAGTATTGCATTTAAGCTTCATATTCAGGCTCAGTTTTTGAAGTCATGTGCAATATTGACCACAGAAGTTTAAATTGTCTACAGTTCCTATTCTAGGAAATTAGCCTGTAGCTCTTGCATGTGCAGAGAAAAAGGAACAGATGAGCAGTGAAATAAAAATTGAATATATCCTACTCTCAGTCCTGAATCTGTAACATAGCTGACCAAGGATCATAACAAATTTCAAGCAGCCATTTAAAGAGTTTCAAAGCTACAATTTGTTAGAATCTTTTTCAGATAATGACAGAGGCCTAATCATTTAATGAACCAGTGTACCACTTCCATTTGACCTTTTCTAGCCCTATTCCTACCTGACAGAATGCAGCACAACAACCCCCACCAACTTTTGTAGGAAAGTGGAAGAATACACATTAGTTTAGTTGCATCACTGAAAGAGATTCCTTACACACCTCAGTCCTACACTTAATTACTCATGCTGTGTTCCTTTTACTGGCATATGTATTTTGTACAGGGTCAGATTCGGTTCTGCACACGTTGGCTCCCTAGTCTGGCTGTCTGTATGGATTTTAGTGCCAGCACAAGGAAGGTGAGTAAAAAGGAGTTGCAAAACTCATTCTCTTCAGTGGCAACATAAAATTAAGCCAGATTGAAGTGAACACAACCATCCCTTCAAAACAGGTAGTTCTCCAACAGCAAATATGAAGTAATAAAATGATTCAACTTTCTCTCTAGTAAAATACAAGACTTATCCAAGAAAACATCTGTATAATTAGCTCCAGGCCAGAGATTCTACTCAAATTAATATAAAATTTCCAGCGCTCATGTCTCGATATGTATTTTTTCAAAGTATCAACAGCTACATGCAACAGGTTTTGCATCAAGGTAGTTTTTTAAACATCTGACAAGGTACTATATTGGAAAAAAAATATACCAAATAGTTCTGTACCATAGCAAAAAAGTTTATTACAGCATATGAACGAAACCCAAAGGAATGAGTTCTCTGAGATTTCTACCAGAATGAAAAAAAACCACCAAAAAACCAAAAAAACCCAAAACACATATATTCCCAAAATAAATGAAGAGACTGAGGTGACAGCACAGAGTTACAATATAGGAGAAGTGAAAGGAAAATATTCTTAAGGAATGGTGGAAGAAGGACCCAAATTTAAACAAAATCCAGCAAAGGTAAAAAGCAGAAGAGAGAATTTCTGTGATCCTGAACAGAAGCTGTAAGTAAAAGGTCATGCTGGTCATAAGACTGGTCATGCCAGTACACACTGATGTAATCTTCTAGAGTACTCTTTGTGCTCCAACTGGTAAAAGCACGGTTAAAAAGTATGGCTACCAGTTATTTTCTTTCTACATTCAGGGGTTTTTCTCATGCTTTTTCAGAATTGATGAGAAAGTCTAGAAGTTATGTCTGTAAATCCCTGTCCTATGCATCACTATTTCAAAATAAGCTCAGCCAAAACATGGATGATACCGCAAGAACAAATAAAACAAATCTCACACATTTTCACAGAACGCTAATTTAGCTCTATTCTTTCTTGGTAGAATGTCCAGAAGAGGAGAGAGGATGGGAGGAATTAACTTAAATAATGGAGTAAGTGCCAGACATGATCCTTCCTGCATGCCCATGCAAGGACACACACTCACTTTCATGCACTGACAGCATATAATGCACCAAAATCCATGAAGAACAATGGAAAATAACTTCATGTGAAGCTGGAAGACGTCAAAGTATAGCATAGCTTTAACTCCTCCTGACATGGTTATGCAGGTGTACTGCAAAAGGTATCTTCTGTCAGCAATCAGGTTTGCTGTGGCTGTATTTCTCACAGAGAAGTACTTAAGAGAAGTTGTTCCCTCATAAAAACTCCAGAGCTGTGCACCTAAGTTTCTGTTTTATGGTCATGCACTTTTTGAAATTATCTAAGTTTGTCTTCTACATTGTTAGTACTCTGTCTTCATAATGGGGAAAAAAAAAAAAAGAAAAGAAAAATCAATGTGCTATTACCCTGTCAACCTACCCTTGCAAGAATCCTTTGAACATCAATGCTTAAGTAGGAAAAATGTATGCATTAGCATCACTAAGCACACTAATTTTTTTTACTTTAACATAAAATAGAAATTAGATGCAAAAACTGGTTTAGTGTAAGAAGCAAGAGCTCACAGCAGAAGTAGAAAGATAAATCAGTAAACAAGTGTCCTAAAGCAACATTTCACTATGCAGAAGGTACACCATTAAAACAAAAAAAAATCCTCTAGAAATATCTGCAGTGTGATCCACTACGAAGCAAATCTGAGGGCACTGCCCTCAGATGCATGCACACACAAGTTCAGTTTAAACTGCCCTTCCTACTGAAGCAGTCAAAATAACACATATCTAAACCTGAAAGCATAAAATGCATCAGGGTTATTTACACATATAAGGGATGCTTGAATCATACAGCTCTTATTACAAGTACAAACAGAACCCACAACAGGGAGCAACTGTTTAGTGATGATTTCCCAATGTCTCAATTACAGGTACCAGAGTTGTTAAAAAGGCTCTGCAGAGTTCAATTTATATTTAGAGAAGTATACACTTAGCCACTGGGACAGGAATAACATGAATTTTACAACTGTTAATAGAAGTTTCATTTGGACAATTGGTCAATACAAGGTTTAAGTAAACACTGTTGCTTACAGCTTTAGAAGGTGTGAGTAAATGACATTTACTTTGTAGGCAGCATGAACTATATAACTCGTATAAATTGGTCTTCAAGAGCCAACAACTGCAATATCTCATTCATCAGTGTACTTAGAATTGTGAACTGGAATTCCAATTACTGAACAGAATCTATTACCAATTTGAGTCACTGGGGTAAAAAAACTCTTCTCTCTACCTCCATAGTAGTTAATTCTCTCAAATTATTTTAGAAACAAACTATCAAGAGAAATGAGTCTACTAACACTGACTTTGGCTAAAATAAACAAAACAATCACTATATCTGCTAATATAACGCTACAAATCTGTAAAGCGATTTAAAAAAATTTACTACCTATTAGCATGGACACCCTGCTTTGAAGGGTTAGCTTTAGCAGGCCACCTTTTGAAAATAACAGAAAAAAAATCACAGAAATTATTCCATTGTTATTATCATATTTGATTTTGAATATAATTATAGATGGAAAAAAGATTTAATAAAGCCCCCATAAGTAGCTTTTAGTTTTATTTCACTTTTTGAGATAACTGAACTTTGGAAGTACTAGCTTTCCCTTAAACAGAAATGCTGTTAAACAAGGCACATTTTTACTGCACATAAATTAGCAGTTGTGTTGTCTTGGGCTACTTCATTCAACTTGCCTTTTTTTACATATATGAACAATACATTAGATGCCTGGAGACAAACAATATATGCTACTATACAAATGGTTTCATATAAAAAGATTATAGTGGTGTCAACAAATACCCAATTCTTGGATTCTGCTTTTTTCAGATATTCTTTTTGTATCAGCTTTCCGCAATGCATATTTAACAGGATATCTTCTATAAGAAGTATTGCCATGGCAGGAACGCAGAAAAAAATTTACTGCTGTAAACTTAAGGAAAGATCTGATACAACTTTGACACCAAGTATAGGTTTCACTTACATTGAGAAATGGAAGAGAGAAGTAGAACTACATTTGCACACACTACTTACCCGTGTGAAGGTACCCTCAAAACTGTGAATATCCAGCTGTGGCTTCTGAGCATAAACATAAGCATTGATGGAAAAGAGATCCTGTAAAACAAATAATGTACTTACTATTATTTAGACTTAAGTTTAATCACGTATTTTGAAGAACCTTCTAGTGGCAAAGATTCCAGTTTATGACCCTCCCCATGCCACCCCAAGTCCATGAAGTTTTTACCCAACTAAGAAACACGCTGGTCTTTCCATACACCTTGCTATAAACGAACCAGATCCAAGATGATATTCTAAATGTGTTGACAGTTCAAACACTAAACTGTTTAAAATTTATAACGAGTTAGAAATTTTATCTGATTTATTTTCTCTTAACAGACCCATTTTAATTTATAATAGTATAACATTAGTATTTTCCGTATATTTGTTCTTTTAAAAGTAAAGTGAGTTTTGTTTTGGTTTTAATGAAACTGGAAACAAAATACTTTTCCAACAAGGACAAAAACAACTCAAGACAAGAGGAAACAATGAAATTGATTCAAGTTCTCTTAAATGCTCATGCACATCTGCAGTCAACCCATGAGAAAACCCCATCAGGTTCAAAGAAGGCTGGATACATCAACAGGATTACTCAAATGCTTCAAGTCAGGGATACACTAAACTAGTCTGATAAAATTGGGTCTAATATACATGGTACTACTACTCATGACAGCAAACAACCCATGAACTTTCCTACCCTAAAACTAAGAAGAATAAGAGACTCTTAGATACTACAGTAGTAGACTCTATAAATAGGTGGTGGTATGGTATAAACAGGGGAAGAAAAAAATATCTGATGATTGCTAGATCTTAAGACCTGTCCCTAGAGGCCCAGGGAGGATCATATTGAAACCGTGAAACAATTATTTCATCAGGTAATTGTTCTAAACATCCACCTCCCACAGAAAGAATACTAATTGTTAAGAATCTGATATGAAGGACTTCCTTCTCATCACAAAAGCAAACCTTTTGGTGCTTTTTAGATGGTCAGGACCAACAGCAGCTAAGAGATTTCAACACGAGTAGACCACTCATGCATGGATTCACAATACAATTTCTACTCTGGAGAGGAGCAGATGCTTGATACCAAATCCCAGTGGATCTAAGAATCATAACCTCTGATGAATTGCAAAAGCATCTACCTTCTCACCGTATGTAGCGCCTAACTATTTGGGTTATCTCCATCCTTTAATGCTGGATGAATCTTGCAAAAGGCTAATCAGACACCATCTCTGGGAAGCAGATTACATGGCTACAATACCCTGCTCATGCTAGCCAGAATGGGCTCTCTTCAAAAGCAGAATTAATTTTACGAACGTATAACCACACTTTGGCTCAAATGTAGCTATTTTTAAAAGCATGCCATCATTTTTTGTTCAGGATTTTGAATAGAAGAAAAAAATAACTACATTTGAATATTACATAATTTGAACATTAAAAAAAATTAACTAGATGTGCTATCATCCAGCTGTGTTAATGTCTTAAAACCTGACACATTTGTACCCTTTTGTTCCTCTGATAAAATGGTTATAGATTTTTGAATAGCATTTTTTCACTTGTCCATATCAAAATGAATGTTGGTTTTTTTAAATCTATTTTACATTTATCAAACGTTTTACTTCAGTTTAAAAATGTGTACCTCTAAATAATGAATTTGTATTTCTGTTTATATTCTGCAGACAAGAAATCTCTCACTTCATACCTCACAAAAACACACAGACTTTGTATTTCATATGCTTTTTAAAACATGAATCAAATCTAAACATTAACTCTCACAAATTGCCTTTATCTTAAACCATTAGCCATTTATTGTAGTCTTTCACATGAAATTCATTCATTGCATCATTTTTCTTCCAATGTACTTTCATCAGGTTCACGAGAAATAATTCATATGAAACTAATACACATGCGGTATCCTGTATCTTCATCATTCACTTCTTTCCAATCTGTTATCACCTACAATTTAGCTAATCCAGGCTATTATATCCTTTACTATGCAAAGAAAAATAAAGGGTCTCTCAGTAGCAGATAGCACAGCAGAAAACTAATACCACACACATACTCATATACACAATAAAAACTGCTAGTGAAATGCGTCAACCAAGAACTTGCTTTTCAAAGAATGCCTTAGTAGGAAGCAATGTTAGAATAAAAGGAAGCAGAAATATCCACCTTTTTAAGTATATTGGCATTTGTACAGTAATATATTTTCCTGGCTTCTAATATTTCTTTTTCTATTGTGATGTTCTCCTTTGTTACATTTTTAAATGTAAAAATTTCTACCACATTCCTTTGGTGCCTTTTCTTTTTATGTTTTAGTTCTCCTTTTGTATTTCTAACTTAACACCTAAGGTTTCATGTTTTCCTTCTTTTCTTATTTGAATTTCAACCAAGACACTTATCTTTCTGAAAAACTGAGATCTGCACGTTCTCTACACATTTGTGGCATTACTCTGGAATGCCACAAACTAGAACCGGCAGAGTATTCCCAAAAATGCATGGTTTTTTTTCTAAAACTAAAAATCATATGAAAAACTTTTGTTCTGAGAGAAGTCTGGGGTGGTAGTTGATTGGCATTTCATTCACAAGCAGTAGAAAGAAAAGACATACAAGCGTATTACAGGTGTTCAGTAGCTTTCTGAAGTATTTTTTTATTATTAAAGAAAACGGATAAGGACTTTTTTTCTGTAGCCCAATGCTCTGTACTCCAAATGGTCAACATTCTCAGGCCAATAAAATACAGTGGCTGAAGTACTGCATTCAACAATGAAGGTTACTATAAGAGTATGAAGATGTTCCTTCACCTAGTGCTACTTGCCCAGTAGTAGAAGCTGTGCATTTCGCATCAGAATGTCTTTAAAAAAGTTGTGATGGTGAATTTAACAAAGATATAATCAAGATTTGTACACAATACTACATGTAAAAGTAACTTCTGCTCACTGAGCAAAGAAAATTTACCTGGTTATGTTATGTCATTGCTTCTCCCTACGTAAATGCAGGGAGAAGGGAAATTACCCTAAACAAATGATTTAATTATATTTAAAAAGGCAACTACTTTTTGTTAATAATTTAACTAATGAGAGACTTGATCTTTGTGAAATTCAGCTTCAGTAAAGAGTTATTTTCATACTATAAGCACTGAATCACTGGTTCACTGAAGCCAAATAGTTCTACTGATATGTTCAATGGAAACAGTATTCTACGTCTAAAATTACGTTGCTTCTAGGAGACAGTGAGGGCAAATGACCTCTTTTTTACTCAAGGAAAAAAAAAACTTGATAGGGGGATTGTAACAGTTCTAGATTAAAGAAGCTATTTGAAAGACTTGAATTTCAAGCAATTGAAATTATTTTTATACAACAGTAAATGAGATTTTTAAAAAACCTTGATATGTATTTAATTATACTTGAAAATAATTCAGAAGAAAGCATATCATCCTTCTACAGTGAAAGTCAGGAAATCACTTGATGATGGTAGAATAATGAAAATGTTCTCTTTTGCATTTCAGAATTTCAAAATCACTGTAAAGTTATCAATAACATAGAAAAATCTCCTCTATTAGGTCAAGGGCAACATTTGTTCACCTTACTTAAAGATCATTAAAATACATTCTTAATCATAACATGTAGTTCATTACAAATAAAATTGCCTTTGGTTCAATAAAACTAATTAAATGTAAATGGTATTGTTTACTGCTGTATGGATCTTCTCAAATAAATCAGCAAGTCACCATTTATTGAAAATTACAGTGACCTCATTGCTGTTAATAAATTTAGCTGACCACACGAGCTAGAGCCGAGTGCCTCGGAACACTCATCTTGCCAGAAGAACTGCCTCACCTATAACTACAAAACCCTGAGAAACCTTATCTAGGTGTTACAATATTTGCTGCTCAGCCGTCACTAAACGACTTGTTGAAATTTTAGTTCTTTGATCACATTAAGCGCTTCAGAAAGACAACAAAATCTGTATTGATCATCTTGGTGGTGTCATCTGTTCTTTAAGAAAAGCTCCGAAGGTCTGGAGGTCTGTTTATTCTGGGTGTCACAGTGGGTAGGGTTACAGTGCTGCTCTGCTGACACAACTGATAGCACATGCTGATGCAAGATCCTCACTACCTTTACATCAGATAACTACAGAAAACGAGTGACGATTATGGTGAACACATTCTGTCAAATGCATAATCAGATTATTTGAGCCTATTTTATGCTCTACTTGCACACATGCTCTTAAATTATTAAAAATACATTTTAATATGTAAATATGAATTGTAAGCCTCAGCTTTGAAAATGTCCTGCAAGCACATGGAGAAGACACACTGAGAGGCATTGCTTTACATGTGGAGAGTACGTGGCAACCACAAAGGGCATCGCGGCAGGGCCCCTCCCCAGGCATGTGCAGCCTGCCTGAAGTCATACGTTACAATAACATGGGCATGTTAGAAGAATTTTAGTAACATGCTACCTATGGAAGAGACCATGTCATTTGCTAGTATTGCGCAGAATGGATAGAAACCGGCATTTATGAGGTATGAATGATCTGGTATTTGGGCAGGTTGATTTTCCAAAATTCCTTAAAGCAAACCAGTTTTCATTAATGGCGTGATTTTAAAAAGCTAAAGCAAAATATTTAGATAGGTGTTCCCTGAAGTGATATTTTCACTGGGTAAACTATTTTGGGGACAAATACAATGCACTGCCCACCTTGCGCAGCACATAATGAAAGGAGGATCATGTCCCAGCAGCTTCTTTTGGCAGAAGGAAGGATCATTGCCCGATTCTCCTAACATTTTGTAGAGAAAAAGAAACCAAAGTTAATCCCAGACCGGAGCACAAAGCTCAGTCCTTTGCCAGACTTCTTCAAACCCCAACAAGTTTCTGCAGAAGTAATTTTAAGCCTATCAAAAAACATATGCCCCTATTACTGTACAGGTTAGTGATATAATCACTGTAAAGTACTGGTTTTCCAAGTTAGGAACAGAAAGCATAATGATGCTTTACAAAGCAATAGACATTTTCAAGTTAATATGTGAAAAGCAACTTGCCTGATTTTTCAGTTTTATTAAGAGAAGTTTTCAGCAACAGAGGATTCTGTAGAAGCCTATGGTGAGAAAGTCTACCTGAAATGTATTTCTCAAATGATCCTTACCTTCAACCAAGTTGCTTCAAATTTTTTCCACTGTGCCTACAAGAGAGCTTGAATACTGCTTGCTGAGAAAACCTGAACTACCTATTTTAAGCATCCCTTTTTAGATAAGTTGGGTGTAAAGTTTCAAAGGGTGCTAAACACCATCCCTATGTGTTTATGTATCCTATTTTTACTCTAACTTCTTTCCAAACCCATTATTTTTACTGTAGCTATAAAAGAAATAATTCTGCCCACTGCATTTTAATTTAATTTAAAAAAAAAAAAATACATGTAGGGCCTAGATACAGATAACAGTTTATGACTCTATTAGGAACAAAAATTAGGCTTAGAATAAAATAATTCCATAATGCTATTTTTTGTTAGTTTGAAATTCATGACTTGCTTAGAGCTTCATACTAATTTTCTGAAGTGGTCCATCCACGGGGTTTCCTTAGATGGATGATATTCTTGCATGTTATTGCCATCCCAGTCAAGGTAAAAGTGTCTTTGCAGAAATTAAAGAAATATCAATGTGCTTTCCACAGGAATGGAAACAGCCTTCTGGGATGTGCGCTGAGCATTATTTTCTGTGTAGGATGTGGGGATCCCCTAAAAAGCATTTACATTTGGGTGCATTAGACTACCATGTCCCCAGAATAAAACACAGATGGGGCTTAGGAGTGAAGCAGGTACACAACTAGGAGTGAAGCAGGTACACAACATGACCACTGCAAACAGTATAAGACCAGCTGGGAAGCAGCCTTTCAAAATGATCTCAATAAAGAACCACTAAGTGTCAATGGTTTGACCAAACCACACAGTATAGAACTATTAGGAACAAAAATTAGGCTTAGAATAAAATAATTCCATAATGCTATTTTTTGTTAGTTTGAAATTCATGACTTGCTTAGAGCTTCATACTAATTTTCTGAAGTGGTCCATCCACGGGGTTTCCTTAGATGGATGATATTCTTGCATGTTATTGCCATCCCAGTCAAGGTAAAAGTGTCTTTGCAGAAATTAAAGAAATATCAATGTGCTTTCCACAGGAATGGAAACAGCCTTCTGGGATGTGCGCTGAGCATTATTTTCTGTGTAGGATGTGGGGATCCCCTAAAAAGCATTTACATTTGGGTGCATTAGACTACCATGTCCCCAGAATAAAACACAGATGGGGCTTAGGAGTGAAGCAGGTACACAACTAGGAGTGAAGCAGGTACACAACATGACCACTGCAAACAGTATAAGACCAGCTGGGAAGCAGCCTTTCAAAATGATCTCAATAAAGAACCACTAAGTGTCAATGGTTTGACCAAACCACACAGTATAGAAATTGGGAGATAGTTTAGTTTAGTTGGCAGGAAGCATTATACCCAGTGTCAGTTACTTCATGATGACATGTCAGCTTAATACAAAAAGTCTTGGCTAGCGTGGTTAACCACCAATAACTGTGTGATACGAGAAAGGGCAGAGGCACATGAACTGCTTGGTGGATCTCACTTGCTGCTGGTAGCCAGGGAAGGTTTGTAAAAACGTACATAGCTCCTCGATTAACTGCACCTGATGACTCAACACCAGTTGTCACCTACAGCTCAAGAAGAGGGAGAATATAAAAATCTTGCAAGAAGCACAGATCAGTCAGAGGTAGGTTAATAGCAGTAAGTGGAAACAACTAAGGAAGAAATGGTTACTATATTGTACAGATGACTCCTGTATACTGTTTCCAAGATGTGTGAATAATTTCTTGGTGATACCTTGCCTTTCCTTCCCTTACATGCCCAGAACGACCATGACTTGAAGCAAACCTTCATTTTTGCAGGAAGTTGAGGCTGCATGTCCTACCATTCAAATGCAGGCTCCCCAACTTCAACCATTTCTGATTTGTTTTCCACTGTAAACAACCACAATACAAACATTTAGTACTTTCAAATCAAATGCACAGGTTTAACCATACTTTTATACTATCTCCATAGATGATTAACAATTTATTAGTCAAGTCTATTGATAACTTTTTTTTTTTTAAAAGAAAGAATATAATATAAAAAATGACATTACAACAATTCCCTGCTCTACCAGGTCTATTTCTTCCTAGCAAGGAGGGAAAACTTCAGACATGGATTTGGTCTGGGGTTTTGGGGGGTTTTTTTGTTGTTTTTTAAAAGTAAAACTTTTCTTTTCCAAAGGAGAGCGTAGAAAACCTTTGCATTGTAATTATTCCAGATTTCATCAGCCTCAGAACACCAAAGCTCAGAACGCAGAAATTATAACCAGTAACAGAACTCAAAGAGACAGTGCTCTGCACGAAGAGTTGTATTTGCTGAGTGCAGTCAGTTATACTTCCCAAACAGAAGAGAAATAAAAACCAATAGCTAAGTTGGACACAGTTGTAACTATCTGAAAAGAACTATTTAATAAAAAAACCCCAAAGACAGAAAACTGACTGGACTTTAGTCAAATGCATGCTTCTGTCTCAAATGTGGATGATTTTTTTTAATGAGAAAACAAGATAGGTAAAAACCTACAGGAGATGATTACAAATACTAAATTCAACTGCAGGTTACAGAATACTTGTTAAAGTCTATTATTGCACCAGAACTCCCATCTTGTAGCCTGACTTGGCATCTCTGTCTGCCAGGACCAACCTTCAGTTCCATCCACTGCTCCCAATCCTCTAAATTCAAACCTAGCTTTTTTTTTCCTTCCCCTATCACATGTGAAGCCAGTAGCCAGAACACTACAAACACAGGAAAAAATCTCTCCCTTTTGCTAATTTCAGTGTGGCAGCAACTCTGTAATTCTGGAAGAATAACTGCAGAAGTCCTGCTCAGATCTGGCAGATAATCCAACACTTCTTCTATTGAGATGGCATACAAACAGTTCTATTAAGGTATGTTTGCCTTTAATAAAACACCTAAAGGGTTTAATGTCAAAACACCAGAAATTCTGTACAGGTAAATTTCCACAAGCTTGTAACTTGAGTATGTTTTCAGAGGAAGTCTCTTAATACCAAGCCAACTTTCCTGCAAAATAGGAACCTTCCCCAATACGAGGGACACAATTCAGTTTCTCATTAAGAATTTACATAATTCTACATACATTTTCGTAGTTACCTGTCTATTTTGAATGTTTACATATATATACACACACGTGTGTCCTTTTTCACAATTTTAACAGTGACCCCTGACATGACACATATATGCACTCAAAAACCACACACATTCAGGCAACTCTTACAGAGCCCTCCTTGCAAGAACTTGCACATTGCACCTGGTCAGACTAGAAAGCATCCTGACAACAAAAAGCACTTTACCTTCCAAGAGCAGACTGCTGTTTCCCAAGCTTACCAGTTAGTGTTTAAAGCAATAGTTCCCAAGGCAACAATGACTTGCACTTGCAGTATAGTATTTCGTTGAAAACACTACAACTGTGATATGCTTCTGTGGAGTATGGATCTCAGTAGGGACCACAAGAAGAACCTCTAAGTTGAAAGATAAAATCCAGTTCTGTCTTGGTTTCTTTTCAATGTAAAACCAAGAATACTTGCATAACCAACTTCTCATTCAGCATTTGGTGGACTCTCTATCTCCTATTTATTGCAAAAAAATAAGCCTGTGGTAACAGGTATTTTCCAGTACTTACCGTAATTGTAACAATCTTTTAGAGAAGAGAGATATACGCATACATGGAAGATATCTTAAAAGCAAACAGATAAAGTGCTTACCCCCAAAGCTGGCAATCTTTGTGTGCAACTGACAGCAACCTTCAGTTTCCAGTCTGTTTCTCCATCAAGCTGGTCAGTTCGAATGAAACATGAACCTTGAAGTTATAGAGAGACATCAAACTTTTTTTGATCTCAAAAATTCAGTCTGGGTTAAAAAATTTAGAAGAGCGAAAATAAACCAATTTATAACTATTTTTAAATAAACGTGCTACATATAGAATGATTCATATTTTGAAATGTCTATGTGCTTTCTTTCAGGAATGCTCCAGATATCACAAAATAGCGTATTTTTTCTGATAAAATTAACAATATGCCTGATTGTGAATGCGGGGGTGGGGGGGCAAATCCTATTTTACAGGTTTCTTACTAGTTTCTAAACAGGTGTCCAAATGTTATCGGCAAGAGATACAACTTCACTGGCTGAAGCTGAAACAGGTTCAATTCTTTTCTTTTTAGAATTGTTACACTTGTATAATTCCAACACAACAGAATAATGAACTGATGCCTGTGATTTTTGTCTCTTTGCTGGTATGACATCACAAACTTCCCCTGCTTATAGTCTCTTGGCTTCTCCGAAAAAAAATTTTTTAAATAAATCCTTAACACGCATACCATTCAAAACAATATGGGTCCCAATGTATTATACTTAAAGGAAACAATTTTGAATCATCAGTAGTTGTGAAGGATCCAAGGCTAAAGAAACCTGTCAACACATGCACAGTACTTAAGATATGAGGGAATCTCAAGATACAGACTGATACATTCTGAAGAGAATCAGTATGCTTTGCAGACAGAAGACTCGTATTCAAGAAACGGAAAATTGAGACCAGTACAGAGCCTTCTCTGGCCCCAATAACTAGTCTGATGGATATCATCAAGTCTGGAGTACTACATAGGTTGCTAATGTAAGATTCAAAAAAGACTGCACATGAACATTCCAAATCTATTCAAAACATATACAAATAGCTACAATTTCCATCCTGTTTGAAGCCTTTCAAAAAGGTGGTAAAATTTTAGCACTACTCTTCACAATTGCTACACTAACAAAAACTTAAATGTTTCTGAAGTAACGGTTAAAACTTCCATTACACTACAGCCTAACAACTATACACTATTGTTACTGTGTGCTATGGGTGTGGAAAAAATAGATTTTTCTAGTTATTTGTAAATTTTAAACAATGCATATGGACAAACATGTATGCATACCCGTAATTCTTTATATATTTCAACCAATCCAATAAAAACTAATGAAGTAGTTTCAACACTGTAAGTGATACGGTAGCAATTAAACTGAAGGAAACATTGGCAAAGGAGTTTATCCAGGTTTGAGTCTTCTTACACAGACAAGACGACAACGTGCTACAAGCTTTGAATCTAATAGGTACCCTTTCTTGATGTATTGCCTAGAGTGACCACAAAGTTAAGAGATTCCTTTATAGGACATATGGACCCTGATGTAAGTAAAATCTAACAAAACCCAATGTTTTATTCATTCAGGCCTGTAAATTAAGCAGTTCAATGATCTAACAAGTCTGAAAGGACATGCTTGAGAGAAGCTACCTGAAATTATATCAGATTAGAAGGTAACATTTTTGCACATCAGTCCTGAAAGAAGCTCACAAGCCTTCATGTAACAGCTGTATTTATATTACGTGCATAATTAGTAAACAAATCTTTAAATGTTACTATAAATAGGTCTCAGAACACATTATCACAACTAAACTTCACCCAAAGCTCAGAGCTGCAAGCTGCAAGGCTGTATCTAAAGTTCTTGAAAAGCTGATTTTAAATTCTTGACAGGCTTCTTTATGGATTTTGTTCTAAAAATACAATACTATAGAGCACTTTTTGAAGAGTCCAGTTACATACATTGCATTATACTTAAGGGTGATGGACCTAGGAACACCTACAAATACCACGGTTTCACTGCACTTTCTATCCATGGCATAGATGAGCCTACTTTCCATCATACTTTTCCTGTATAAGACATTTCATGGTTGTCTTTACCCTTCCTGTCAATGGTTGCTCTCTTCCATCAATTTCATTTAGAATTATACTATAGATCAATGCAGTTCAAGACCAGTGTGGCTCCTGTGAATGGTTGACTGCACATATATTCATTTAATAGAGCTCACACTATGACATGTATTGGCCAGCTGCATTTCCTCTCCACTTCAGCAGTTAATTTCATCAATAACTTATCTCATAGCCTGTTTCCCTTTTATCCAGAAAAAGGGACTACTTTCTGCCAGGTCAGCTTTCAATAGTGATCACAGCAGCAAAACTGAAACAATGCAATCCTCTTCTCTACCTCAAATACTGCAGCAGATTTGACTAAGGAATTTTAATTATCCTATGAGATACTGATTTTAATCCTGGTCTAACTGAGCTATAAACATGGGAGGTTAAACATGTAATTAGAAATAACGTATAAAGACAACTCTTTACCCCTACCAAGCTGTAGGGTACCCTGAAAAAAAATAAATATTCTTCACTGTGTATTGTGTGGAAGTCAAATGTACTTTACATTTGGAAGGTATTTGAGTCAGCAGTACATAAAACTTCTAAAAATCAAAGTCTTCTGAAAAAATAGCTATTGTAACTGCTCCATTTTGAAATACTTGGGAACATTGCCCCCTCCTCCTCCAGTCACA
This sequence comes from Egretta garzetta, assembly GCF_000687185.1. Classification (NCBI taxonomy): domain Eukaryota; kingdom Metazoa; phylum Chordata; class Aves; order Pelecaniformes; family Ardeidae; genus Egretta; species Egretta garzetta. The sequence continues at coordinate 1,448,340 of NW_009259588.1, forward strand.
AAATTAAAAGAAGAAACACAACCCAGACATAGTGAAAGAAACCTGTTACGTACTTTAAGAGAATGATTTAGGTCAGTGTTAAAAATGTCTTACATTTCTAACCTAATATGACTTGCCAAGAAAATAACATCTACACAAACATCAGGAATTGCTATTCCCTCTGAATAACTCTTCAACCTGACAATTACTCTACAACACTCAAAGAATCAAGTTTTTTAAGTTCTGTGCTGCTTAAAAGAAAAGTCATGAAGTATGTTAAATATCTGGCAATCAAAGCATAGCTGTCAAAAAAAAAAAGAAATTACACATTGAACATAAGAAAGGCTACATATAAAGGACAGCGAATAAAATTAAACTTTCTACTTTACACACTGAGGGCACTCAGACACTCATTTGCCACAACACTACACAGTGATTCAAGATTAGTGGACAAAGCTGAACACTGTGAACATGTCTGACTTAATTCTGTCTTTACTGAGAAAATTTTTGAATGATCTGAATTAGAATTTAAGGTTTGATTTAAGGAAATTACACTGGGTTTAAAGAATTTAATAATTTATCAGAAGTGGTGCAAACTTCACATGAGCACACTTAAACTAATTTACAAGTATGTAATATTCATTTAGCCTTATCTGTTGAAGACAGACATAAATCAACTTAAAGCACATCCATGCAAGGCGCTGCTGAAGTGCAACTAAACTGATTTCTAAAACCATTTCAACTGAAAACTGTGAAACTTGTACGCTCAGGGAAGTCCTAGGACAATTCCATTTTTTGTGTTTTGAGCAAAAGCTCAACTATTTGAGGCCTGTTCAGAATTTACCCTAAGATTGTTTTTCCATAAAAAAGCAGCACCTGCAATGCAAATGATGAAAACCATTTTAAGAACCTGAAGTAACTATGTAACTTTAAAATGCAAGGATACATGGCTAATTAACAACAGACTTCTTGTTTATGGTTATTTGAGATACTATGGAGAAAAACACTTTTTTTTTAAAAAAAAGCTATTTTGTGTGTTAATAGAATATTGAACAAAAATAACATTTATTTCAGTAGCTTTTATGGTGTTTTGAAATAGAGATACAAAAGCTCATCTATGAAAGCACTAATTTAGGGCTATGATATGCCTGGCCTAGATTTGTCAAACAAAGGTACCGTGCTCAATACGGAGTAAGCCGGAAGAATCCTACTTACTTGGTGTGTGCTGGACTTCAGGCTTTATTCAGAACATACATGCAGAAGATGTACATGTCAAATGCTTCTGGGAATGGTTTACACTTACATGTGCATCAGTGACCTCTTTTGTGGGTCTGCCTGTCTCTAGAAAATCCTGAAGAAAAAGGTCCTGAACAAAAATTTTCTAAGTAGATACAGGTTGTGCTTGGAAAACGCTGGCTGTATTTTAGCCTTAAACTTAAAAAGAAAAAAAGTGAGAAGGAAAAAAAAAAAAAAAAAAAAGATAAAAAAATCCCTCCCCCCCGCAATAAAAAAAAACAGGAAGGGAAGCTTTTTAATTAAGTAAAAACCAATTATATCATAAATTTTCTCTTAATTAATACTATGCATCGTCATCAGATAGCCAAATCTTGTATTCTTTATACTACCAAACTTACTATTTGTATTTTATGCATTGATTTCTTTATGGAAAGATACCTTTAATTTCGTAAAATTATAGTAATGTGCATAAAGTTGTGCTACCACCAAGCATTTAAATTTTCTTTATGTACACACTTCTGAGTATTAATTACAGTTTTAATAGAGGCTTTTGAAAACAAGCTATTACTTGGGATGTTACTTTTTTTTTTTTTAAATGTATTCTAGCTTACAGGCGTTTTAAAACAAGTCACTCAGAAGAGAAAAAGTGTTGTGTATTAATTAAGTTATTTATTCCTCTTCTACTTCACTTGGAAGTGTTGTTTCTGATAAGCAGAAAGATGGATAAGTTCTCCTTAAAACAATTAGCTTACTATTCAGCCTGTTTACCAAGTAGTTTCTAAAGAAAGTGTAGTTAACACAAGATACCCAAAATAGCAGTATTGATAGACTAGAAGCAACCTACTTTGCAAAAGAAAAAGAATGTAAATTACTCTATATAAAACTGCATCACCTGATTTGCAAGGAAAGATATAATGAAGAAACAAACAACAAAAAATCGTTTAAATTATCTGAATTACATCAAGATTTAATATTTGCAATGACTGTGGAAAGAAAAATCTCAACTACCTTTGAGAAGTTGGTTAAGTTTGCTGCAGAAACAAAACAGTGTGTCATTGGCAGCACATGTAGTTGTGTATTACATACATTCCTGTGTATTACATACATTGTTCTTTCAGAGGTGTTTTAGGCAAAGGCTCTTCAGTAGGTGACTGTAACAGAACTTGTCTTAGTAGCCTAATAGTGTCCTAAAACAATCAGACAGAAGCAGAATATCCTACCAGCTACACAAGCATGGCTTCATGTTCTTTTTAGGCAATTATATTCCTGAATAATCCATGACTGGATAACAGAATCCAAATACCTCAAAATGCATGCATTTACTCATGGAAATTCCCTGCAAATCAGATTCTGAAAACAGCAAGGAAAAATTTAGGTAGAGTGGCATCATGAAAAGACAGAGCCAGTAGACTTCATGATCTAGAAAGAAGCGGGGAGGAAGCTTTGTTTTTACAAAAAGGTGGGAAGCATTGAAGTAAAGTATACTTAAAGCACTTGCTTTCCAGGACTGGTCACGTTTCTTGTCTAATAGCAACATGAGAATTTAAGATTGTTTTCTTGCCATAAGAAACTAAACTATCCCATTTGTCCTGTATCCGGAACTTAATTTTCATTTCCCCACTCCCAGTTCCCAGCCTGGAAGAAGGGTCCGAGATAGAAGCTCTAAGACATCAAATGAGATGGAAGAGAGAAGATTCTGAATTCAGGGGGAGAAAAAACCCCTAAGAAATAACTTACTCTGACTAGCAGTAAAAAAATGACAAAGTGAATGACACATCTTTATAAAAATATTTCCACGCATCTGTCCTTCATTTTTTCTGCTCTTGCTTTGAGCAATCACTTACAGCAGATCGTGTCTTCAACTACACCTATTTAATCAGCATTTTACAAATGAAATTATTTTTTTAAAATATTTCCATTTTTAGACTTCACAATTACATTCAAATCTCTTCCACAGAGCCTTAACAGTCAACCCACACACAGTATTTGTTACAAATGTCAGCATACACAGTAAAGAATAATATATAAGCAGCCAATCAACAACACAAGTTCTGAAAACTGTATTTAACTTTCCCTGGAAAAGCATTAAGTTAACAGATTTCTGCTTGCAAACTTTTTGCCAAATAGCAGCAGCTTAAAAAAAAAAAAAAAAAAGAGACTTGCCAGTAAGCACCAACAAGAACTTACAGGTATAATTCAATATTGTGTGCCATAGCACACATCTTAATGTTATACTGTACTGAGGATGCATCAGAGGGAAGCAACTATAATTTAGTTGTATATAGCAGATATGCAGGAACATGCGTATTTTACAAGCTTATTAAAGATGAAGCACCTCAGTCTTCAAAAAGTATTGCTTTTTCTGCATAAATGCAGGGTTGAATTCCATGCTCCATTACAGATATATCCTCAGAAAACAACCATAGAGCATGTGCACTTAAATTAATCTAAAAAGAAATTGTAAAATTAACATTTACTTTCTGTAATATGTAACTGATAAGAATTCATGGTAGTTTTTCTTAAACAGAGGCAATGCTAAACCACCACTACACGTCTGGGTTCTTCTCAGTCAAATCTAAATAAATAAAATCATGTCTGCCTCCCCTCTCAAGAGCTGTATCCAATGAATTTTTTACAAATGAGAACAACAGCTACAACTAATGACTTTCAAGCCTCAGCAAAACTGAATTATTAAATCTGTCTGCCTATATCCTATTACAGCCTACTTATGAATACTTGATTTTATTTTGTATAATTGACAACAGTTGTCAGGAAAGGAAGGTTTTAACGGCAATCAAATTAAGATCAACTGGTATAAGTGTCACAGTGAAGAGCCTGCGTCAAGTGTTGATGAATTAATTGATGGGTCACTGGGAAACAGGGCATGTGGAACTGTGCTGTCATAAACAGTTACATATTGCCTGGTAATATTACCAGCCTTCCTGCTTTAAGTCAGAAGCACTGAAGGAGATGGGTTACTAGAATATACCCAACAAAAGAAAAATGGACTTTGACTTCGCACACCTAATGCCCGATCATTTACGAACAACTTAATTTTTAAATCATTTATATTACTTGAGTGACTATGTGCATGAAAATTTTAAACTGATGACAAGATGAATAGCAGCATCAAGATGACATGTTGGAGTACAGTTTCATTTACCACTACAACAAGAAGCTTTCAATTATGATAGTTTCTAAGGAGGAAAAAAAATACCCAAGACACCTGAAACATCCCAAACATTTAAGCTACAATGCCATCACACAGGATGCAACCAAAAAATGGAGTGGCATTTATACAAGACTAATTAAATTAGTTTTAAAGCATTAATTTCTCTTAAGACCATGAGAGAACTCTGTACTTGAGATATTTGATCTGAATTAAGAAACTGATGAAGCAATTGATTAATTGGAATTTAAGCCATCAGTCACTGGATCCATCAACAAATTCATTTACATTCTAAACAATCAGCTGATGGTCTTATAGGATACCGTGTATTAATACAGTCAATATGATACCCCCAAACTCATCACAGTTCCTTATTGACAAGCACACAGATGCTTTTAATCCAAGCTTGATCACACTACATCTTTTTTGAATTGCTATATTGATTCAGTACGCTTTAGGAATTTTTATCTCCATTTTTATTAAAAACATTATAGAATTCTCTTATATACAGCAAACAATGTTCCAAGTAAAAAATAAAAAATAAAATCAAAAAAAGTATCTATCATTCATATTCACATTCCCAATTTTTAACTTACTGATTTATATTATTTTGAGATCTACAGAAGGATACTCAAAAGCATTAGTTTATCTTTTCCATTTAATAGGATTTGATACATGACTTTGCTCCATCATTCTTCTGATGTATACTAGTAATCTTTTTGGAGAAACTCAGTGATACAGAAAAAGGATAATGTGAATTATTTACATCTTCAGTTTAATGACTAAATCAAAAACTAGACATACAGAATACTTAGAACACTGAAAAAGTTCTCACTTTTCAGGTCAAAAAAAGGTGAAGGAGGCCAGAATACTACTTTATAATGGTATGAAAATCAGTACTGTACTTCGCAGACATCAGCTTTACCATTGTATTTATACAATCACCAGAATATTTTTCACTGATGTGCATTTCCCTGTTTGTGCATTTACTTAGTCTGATATTCTAGTTGTTTTTAACATTTAGAACTGGAATAACCTAAGGTGATCTGTCCTGTAAATGATCCAAACAAATCACCTGATTAAAATCCAAGAATCTTGAGACTATTTTCAGCCTGGCTCATTCATTTGTAAACCAATTTTGCTCACATCTTCAACATATTAGTCATATTTACATTTACTAGTATTAGACGCATGTTTCTCAAGCAATACATGGAACATCTTCCTTCAAATGAATCAAAGACGAAAATACTTTCCAGAAATAGTAATTGTAACACAGTAGGAGAAAAACCCTACTTAGTGTAACCTACCACAGCAAGCTAATTTCACTGAGATTACAGACTACTTTGATGCAAAATATGCTACACATCTGGAGAGGAAACTGAACCTTTTGCAACCAGAGAGGTTACAGTCTTAACACAAAAGTGGCTCCACTGCAAACCATTTTAAGGTTCCACTAGAACAGAAAATTGTCTAGCACAGGTACTACTCCCTAAGTGCTATTCCATAAACACCATCCATTTTGGTATCTTATCAGTATTTCAATCAATTCTGGTCTAACTACTGAGTTCAGCTGGCATTTTCCTTTTACCTCTCCTCCACACACAGTGCTCATTTGGCCCTCACAGAAAACGTTCAGGTTTACAATTGGAAAGTTGGTTCTTGTTTAAAATGTATTACGAGAATTATTCTAAGTGGCAGTACTGCGTGTTTGCCTAAAGATTCAGTAGGATCCTTCTTGCAATGTACAGTCAGATATTCCATAGTTATATTATACAGCACAATCACTAAATTGCTGCCTATCATAACAGAAATGGAATCTGGAATTAGGACTTTTTAACTAGCTTTCCTTCTTTTTTTTGCTTAAATTTCAGTAGAAAAATCAAAATCAATTCAATCAATTATCTGATCCTAATGCAAAGCACACATTAACATCAACGCCACAAGGAAAGGTTCAAAACATTTGAAATATTTTAAGAATATTGACTAAACAGGCTCCCTGATTTGAGACCTCTGACAGCACAGCAGAACTCTCTCTTCCCCATCAACCTCCCTAATGCACTTACGTATTCTAAAGACCAGCAATGCAAAAAATACATATGCATATACACCTCAAAGAAGAGTGCTTGTAGCTGACTTAAGGAGCATTTTCTCTCTTGATGAAGGCAGAGCTCACAAGCAAACAGAAAAGGTTGAGAAAAGTGTATGGCCAAATATACCAGAATCCACTGAAAGCACCTTTAGTCTCAAAAGATTTTAGCAGCAGCAATAGTAATCAACTTGAAGGACACACAATTAACTAAATTAGGAGAGGCAGGAATCAAAGCCTTGGTATCTCATAAAGCTTAAACACAGAACACTCAAGTCAAAGGAGTTGACAAAACCATCAGGTTACAACAGGCATATGAAGACAAAAGGATAAATCTTTTTGTTAAAAATTTAGCAGGGTAAAGCACATTCTCCTTTACCAAACAGGAGCCTGGGAAGAAGCAATAGACCCAGCTGCAAAGATTTACCACTGGACTGCATGACAGCAAAAAGCAGTGGATTTCTATTTTTTCCAATTTCTGTTTACTTGACAGAAGATGGCTGTGTAAAGCTACATGGACTCCTGCAATCAGAACTGTAACTGAGGTTAAACATTTGAGCTAAATTTCATTTACCCTTCATACATACCAAAAGAAATGACAGCATGGCAACATGGGCCATAGCACTTGTATGGAGAACCCAGTGCCGCCCTCAACTGCCTACTCCTTACAAGTCGGTTGCTCCACGTTAGTACTTCTACCACTGGAGAGAGAGCTGCTAGACTAAGGTAGTTCAAGTCTACACAAGCTTCCATTCCAACTCCAGCCAGCCACACACCTCAAGCTCCATATGAAAGTCAGAATCAGATTAGCATGTGCAAGCCATCCTTTCCTTAATAATACATTAAGATTGATTTGAGGATCATTTCTAAATTTTTTGTGAGACAACTTTAAAACTACTGCAAGATCACTCCTCATTAGACCTAATAATCAAAACTTTATAGGCTATGCAGAAATTCCATTTCATAATAAAGATGAGGACTACCAAGAGACATTTTCTGACCGTTTCAAAGAATTATCAAGTTAATGTTAACAGCCTGCCTATTAAAGCCTTCAGGAAAGAAAAGAAAAAAAACCAAAAATTAAACAATCTAACAGAATAAAAAGGTGACAGTATCTTTAAAAAACCATAACACGTGGCATCAATCTTATGAACAGATACTTTACAGGAAACATTAGAAACTGCTTCTGTGCAAGGAATTCTTGAACCTAACTTCTGCAGGAGTTAATTTCTTGGTCTTTTATTTTCAAAGCTTTCAACAACATATCCACAGTCATTCAGTTATAAACAATCATATAGCTTGCTCACATGACTTGCCTGGCCTCTGAGACCCGCTTTGATGATTCTCACCTTCAGCTTTTCTAAGCTGTTTCCCAAAATTGGGGGAATTGTTTGGGATTTCAAGATATTCACACTGCTACTCCAGCCAAGCCACCAAATGCCTTGAAATTCTGGGAAAATGCATTATTACTGGAGAGTGGGAACAGGCAAATTTATGCCTAACACAATACACAGCCTCCTTACAGATTTTTCAACTTTTTCAACTCTTATTAGTCTTTTTTTTTTAATAAGAAAAATAAATAAATCGTAAATATTTGTTTCTTCCCATTTATTTTGCTGCAAATCTAATGAAACACATGAATTGTGCTAGTCACCCAAGTGTGCACAGAAAATAAAAGTAATTAGGGAATGAAATATATGATCATGTCTTCTAATAGCATTTCACTGTGTAATTTTATATCAATAATATAGAGAGAGTAATACTATTAGGAGCTTAATGCCTGCCAAGACCTCCTCCTTCAACCACATAACACTCATAATATCTGACTGTATCTTAAACAAGTAGCTGAACACATAGAATCAGTATTACTCAGTGGCTTAAAGTAGGTACCAAAAGATTTCAAGCCTGAGTTAAATCAAATGTTAAAAATGGAATAGGAACTGAAGTACAGAAACAGATTAAAGTAGTTTGGACAGATTGTTGGCAGCTACTCATGCCCTGAAGATAAACTTTTATCTGGCCGTATGTGCAAAACTTAACTCTAGTCATTTATCATTCTTTATAGCAATAGATTTTCAAAGCATTTTAGTTCCCAGACAGGTAGGTTTTACAATGCTTGTTTTCTAAACATAATAGAAAATTCCAGAATGTGTGACAAATGCAACTCCTTCAGCCTTATTATTCTGTGGTAGTTGGTTTTATAAAGAGATGAAAAGTGACATCAGTTGCACAACTGAATTCTAAACTGACATTTTTTCCTCTGGTTTGATTTTCAAGTATCTTAAGCACCAGAACAGGCTGGGGCCTGGACTATTAAGCTGTTTCTAGAACACTTATTCCTAACTTTCCAGAGTAAATAGATACTACTTGCATCATCTATTATATTTTTACTTGCAGTGAGTTTGGGGGTTTGTATTAAGACACAAATACCTGGATTTTCAGATCTACAAAACTAGACCTTTTAAACAAGTAAAACATACTTGCCAGCACAATGCTCTCCTTCTGTGGAGAAATGCTTAAGAATTCATTATTTTCAAAATAACCCTTTCATCAGTGGGCTTTTACTAGTTTACTCAAGAGCTCCTTCCAACAGCAAATCAAGCTATATGAGTGATGACTTAGCCTGTATTCACATTGCATAGTTCACTCCAGTAAAGTGGCTAAAATTTAAAAAAAGTCACATCTTTGCTATAGAAATTAATTGCTACAAGCCTCAAAAGAAAAATTATTCCCGTTTTATTCTTACATTTCACTCATACCATGTTTTTGAACTAATTACAAGTAAAGAATCCTGAAACCTCTTAACTACAAATTTTAATACAAGTGAGATTGCTCTTTTTGTTACAATTCTGAAAAATATAAACACATCTGCAACTAGAAATTTATGCCTGAGTAAGTATACCATTTTTAAGGAGTTTCATAAGTGAAATTCAAGAAACTGATATGCAATGGGAGGGAGCTCGACAGGCTAGAGAAACAGGCTGACAAGATCCTCAAAGTTCAACAAGAAATGGTGCAAAATCCTGCATCTGGCAAGGAACAACCACACACACCAGTATATGCTGGGGGGCATCCAGCTGGAAAGGAGCTTGGCAGGAAAGAACCTGGGGGTCTTGGTAGCCACCAGGTTGAACATGAGCCAGCAATGTGCCTTTGCAGCAAAGGCAGCTACCAATATCCTGGGCTGCGTTAGGCAATGTTAGGCTGAGGGAGGTAATCCTGACCCTCTGCTCAGCACTGCTGAGGCCACATCTGGAGTCCTGTGTCCAGTTCTGGGCTCCCCAGCACAAGAGAGATATGGGCATACTGGAGAAAGTCCAATGAAGGGCCACAAAGATGATGAAGGGACTAGAGCATCTCACATATCAAGAGCATCTCATATCTCAGATGCAAAGACGATAAAGCTGGGCTTTCAGTTTGTGCCCACTGCGTCTGGTCCTGTCATTGGGCGTCACTGATGAAACACAGGAGGTTCCCTCTGAACATCAGGAAGCATATCAAAAACCTTGAGAAGTCTAGGTAGACAATGTCCACTGCTCACCCCACGTCAACTGAGCAGGTCACTTTATCATAGAAGGCCACCAGATTTGTCAAGCACTATCTGCCCTTAGTGAAGCCATGTTGGCTTTTCCCAATCACGTGCTTCATATGATTTGTGATGGCCTCCAGGACGATTCACTCCATAACTTTCCCGGGGACTGAAGTAAGACTGATGGACCTATAATTTCCTGGATCCTCCCTTGAGCCCTTCTTATAGATAGGAGCAATGTTCACCTTCCTCTGGTCCTCTGGGACATCCCCCGACCTCCATGACTTCTCAAAGATTATGGAGTGCAGTCTCGCAATGACATCAGCCAGCTCTCTCAAAACCCTTGGGTGGATGGCATCAGGGCCCATCGATTTGTAGGGGTCAAGCAAAGGAGGTATCAGTAAAAGCACTTCCACTTTACCCTTTCAAAGATCAGTTTCTACCAGAAAAGGCTGAAGAGAAAACCCAGCTCTGCTTTTCATACCATCACAAAGCATTAGCCATGACAAGGGGGATGTCAAGAACAAAAAGGATTTAACCAAGATTAATAAATTCTTATCCTCCTAAAAAAGTACTAATAAAAAACAGTATCATAACAGTGTTGCAGTTAGTCTGTCATAGGCCTAAATAGTTAGCAGTGTACAAAATACAAACAATTCGTAGTCCTAGCATCTAGAGAGCACGTCAGAAGCTGAAAACATAGTTATCCCTTGGCTCTTCCAGCTGTAGAGGCTTTAGCAAATAGCCCATTTAGCCCTATTTCCATGTATAATACTACTCTGCCATGCCATCTTTCTCCCAGTAACTTTTAACTTGTGGCCAAAGATCTCAGGGATACTAATTTGTGAAAAATGAGAGGATGAGAGCACCACACAAACAAGAGAAAAGACAAGCTGTTAGCTCCAGCAGTCTAGGATCCAGAAAAAACGGATAGCAAAAATCAACATGCACTTAGCTCAGAACCAGCCACTGCATAGGCCAGCTTCTGCCCCATGAATAATACAAGTCTGAGGTTACTGGAGATGGGTATATGAAAAGTTTGAAGGATGGGTAAATGAAAAGTTTGAAGGAAAAAAAAAAAATAAGCTTCATTCATTCTTTTTTACACTGCAGCCACCCTATCACATTTGTGTTCCTCTCAGAATTTTGCATTTGAAAGTTAGCAGAGTACAAATGTTCCAGAGATACCAAGTCTTACAAAGACATGCACCAGATTTTCATGAAGTATCAGTTCCAGTTCACATCAGAACACCTTTGTATGTTAGCACAGGAATACCTGACCTGGATCAGACTCTGGTCACTGAACCAAGGCACCAGCACTGAGGCGGCGCAACCAAGGCGGAGGACAAGGATTTTAGCTTAGAGAAGGAAAGAGTTTTAGCTTTTATCTATGATTAAGACGGCATATAGACAAATACAACAGAGAGCATGCTAATCAACTTAAAGAACCTGAAAACTATGTTAAAGGCCACTTAGGATCTAGCTTAATTTCAGTAAGGGAGCTTTCTGTTGGTATAACACAGATCTTGCCTACCTTTGCATAACAGCTTTCCACTAAGGTAGTCAGTTGTTTTTGGCATGATGCCTGCTTATACACCAAATGTAAATAACCTTTAAACCATCTTTTGCAGCCGGCTCAGCATGAACATTTCCTTTAATCTGGTGGGAGGTTGATAAATGGGACAAATCTTCCAAATTGCTTGTCAACCCTGCCATATGTAATAAGCAAAAACAAGACTCAGCCTTAACCTTCCCCTCCTCCCTTTCTAAATATATAGAAAACCAAGATGTTATTCCAGAGTGGGGTGGGGTCTGTTGGTTGGTTTTTTGGGTTTTTTCTTCGTTGTTGGTTTGGTTTTTTGGTTTGGGTTTTTTTGGGGGTTTTTTTTGTTTGTTTTGGTTTGGTTTTTTTTTTTTTTTAAGTTTGGAAGCCAATTAATATCTTGTGGAAACCTCTGTTATATGGAGAGCCTGACAGCAAAGAACTCGCATCTGAGGAGTGATTTCCACCTGCTCCATCCCCTCAGGAAGTAATCCTAGCTCTAAACTTAAACAACCACCTAGCAGCCTCCATTCATGAAAAGAGAGGAATGTTACAGACTGTCAAACATGAATACAAACCAAAGCCACACCTACATTAGTCTTCAGACTAACTTTTCTAAAAATCTGATTAAGAAAACATATGAATCTTAGAAATATGTACAAAATTAGTATCAAGTCATTATATCAGATTATACGAAGATATCATTCCAGCTAAAAGACAATGTATCTGATAAAGCAAAAAAAAAAAAAAAAAAAAAAAAAAAAAAAGACATCTAATAAGAATTCAGTTTTATCAAAATCAGCTTGATTCCCTAAAATTCAGATTCTGCTATGTAGAGTTAAGAGTATCCTAAAAAACTCAACATTCCTAAAAGTGCATTTGGGGGCTGGGTGGGAAATGGAAGGGGGGGAAAAACAAGCACACACCACTGTCTCATTTCTTCCATGGTACCACACTTGTGTTTAAAGAAGCTGCAATAGTTTTAGGCTAAATTACCCATTTATAACTCACACTGCTTCTTTTGTGACTGAAGATATAGGATACTGCAGTGCTGCAGACTACATTAATACGTAGTGTAGGTATTGAAGTTGGAAAATAGTACTTTGCCCAAAAAGAAGCTTACAGGGTGGGCTGGATTTCAATATTAGTTCAAACTCTTCACTTTATCTTTATAGATTTATAGTAACAAGTTATAGTTAAACTGTTTTATTGCACAGAAGATAAAATAAAATTACATATAGAACGTAAAACCATGGAAAAACTAACGTGTTTTACAAAGTACTTAAAGTGTCAACTATAAATTAAACCATACATCAGTCAAAACTGCAACATCCAGGAAGAAACAATTACAGATGTAAGCGTTCGCTCTTTAGTCAGAAAACAATTACTGCCATATGCTTGAAGTTCAGGAGAGTCTTTTTGTGGGGTTTTGTTTGTTTGTTTGTTTTCAAAGAAGTGCAACACCAATACAACTAGTTAACTTGTTGTATGCTTATGGATAGTGCATTTTCAATATTAAAATAAATAAAAAAATCACATTCCATGTGTAGCAAAAGTATATATAAAATAATCTATATCAGAATTCTGGGATGATTTCACTCAATTTGCTCTTTACTCACTTTACATTATAATGAACATTTACATAGTAGGTACACAACTCTTTCAAAGTGCTTGCAAGCATTTAACATCAGTTATAGGAAGTATATTGTTACAACGTGATAAATTTAAAATGGCTTTATTTCCTATCTAGAATTTAGCAGAGCTTGTTGGAGGAAAATACTAATGATGACATTCTAAGAAAGCTGACTGAAGTAGACTTGATGAATTTTACTTTTAAAAATGTTTTTCTTCACACATTTTTGACATAAGGATTTGCCCCTTTCCCCTTCTCCTATCTCTATCTTGACAAAGATAGTTTATATTAACTGTGATCCTTCAAGATTTATTATTCATACATATTCCAATCAAGACACAGAGGTATCCTGAGCCGATGCATTTCTGGCCTGTATTGTTCATTGACAAACATATGTGCCCCATCGCTTCAACTAATAGTACTACAGGGAAGGGAGACTACACAGTGTCTTATAACCTTACAAACAGAATCCAGGAATTTAAGAATTAACAGGGAGGAAAACATGCTATAGTGCAGATATGCAAAATACATAATTTAAGAACTTGTTTTGTTGCAAGCTAGGCAACTGTCTCATCTTGTTCTTGTTAATTTATTCCAGCAGCGACAATGCATCAGATGTAAACCACTGCAAGGATCCTAATTAAGGACAGCAACCTAGCTTTCACCAGATGAACAGTTCTTGATGCTCCTCCAACAGCAAACACTGCAGAGTGTTATATACTGGGTT
>NW_009259588.1:1462427-1493552 GCF_000687185.1 Egretta garzetta
TACACATTTCTACCATGCACACGTCATTGCTAGAAACTACAACCGATACATACCCCTGCTGGAGTGGATTATGACTGCTTCCAAACGCCTAGATATGTAACACCTAATCCAACATAGCTAGTAAAGACTAGAAAAATTTGGGATCAACACACATTGACCTTCTACCACATTGCATGCAAGTGGCCTAGTTTAAAGTAATTCTTCTGCAGGTGCAGAAGTCCTCCTACTTTCTACTTTTCTAGGAGCTGTGATTTCAGCTGAAAGTTTTTGGGTCAGTAGGAAAAGATGACATTGCAAGCAGCCCAAAAAGAAACATTATCAAGCCTTTTATAATCATGCTGGATCCAAGAGATTTGAATTGTCAGAAGCATTATGCATTTTAATAAAATGTGGTACTGTGGGAGGGAATAAAAAGCAAAGCCCACATATCCTGAACCAGAGATTGGTTAACCAAGATGGAAATTATATACAGACTGTTAGGAAACTTTGTCAGTCCAGACAAGTTATAGATGATCTAGTGCATCTATTCAGCATTTGAAAGTCATTAACAAGACACTATACAGTAATTTATTCTTCTTTTAGCAAACATATAGCTCTAGTAGTGTTCTGTAGGCTATCAGAAGTATTCTTCTCTTAAAAATGTTCTCTGCAAATTTAGCCTTTTATCTGCAACGTATGATAGAACTCCAGTGCCACAGTGAAGTGCCAAGTGCCACTAAGACAGGGTTTACCAGTATCACAGCTATTAGCTTTGAGAAATTTAGTGCTGTCTGACAAATATCAGACAGTTCTTCAAATCTGAAGAGAAACAGTAATATAAAGTAGGGAAACTCATTTGAGTTCTACGGGGGCATCAAATAGTAATCTCTGAACTTTAATCAAAACAGCTATAATTTATAAGGTTCCTATAAAGGAGATATTTGTTTCTCAAATAATAAGAGTATTGCCCTATCACCATGTGAAGAGAAATAGAGCTAAACAAGAAGTACTTTTCTTTCTCTCACTCAAGAAAACTGTTGGGGGTTTTTTTTGAGTGACCAAAAAGGCAGTATAATTTCTAAGTGTAAAAAAAAAAAAAAAAAAAAAAAAAAAATCAGTTGAAAAAGGATTTTAGACTATTAAAATACATTTTTTTAAAAAATTATTTTAAGCTACATATTAGCAGGTTCAGATTTCAGTTCTTTTCAATTTAATAACTGAAATACAATCAGTTTACATTTAAATGTGTGTTGCAAGATAATGATTAGTCATAAATCATTTAAAATACTATCAAGTCATACTAAACAAGTACAGTCTTTTAAATATAGAGTTGTCTTCATATTTGCTTTAGCTAAACATTTTGTTATAATAATTCATAAAAATAATCTATTTAGAGGAACATATCTATAAAGGTCTCGTGTTCACAATAAGATTTCTTCTGTCTCACAGTCCAAGCATACTGTATTTCTCACATATGGACACTCTCCCATTATTCTGATGAAGGCAGATCTCCTACCATCAATCTATTTGACAATTTCAAATTGGTCACAATACACAATCTAAAATTTTACCACAGCTGCAAACTTATCATGCAACCAATCTGAATTATCAAAACATACCCGTTTTTTCCGATGTTCTGAGAAACACCATGTCAGATGGGATTCGTTGATTCTGAGAAGGGGGAAAAAAAAAAAAGAAAAAGGAATATTTTTGTAAGTAGAAAAAAGTGTATTCCAATCAAATGTCCAGTAAGATCTATCACCAAAAGGTCACACTTGGATTGAAACTCAATTAAAATAGGATTTCTCACAGTACTTCACATTCAGCATTTGCAATTCAGAAATCAATATTTTCGAAAAATTATACAATAAGCAAACAACAGCTAATCCCTTCAGATGCTCTTTATAAGTGAATCATAAATACCTGAAGAACTACAACAGATTTACATTTTCTTGACTGAGAACAGTCATTTGAGAATGTAAATACCTAATTGAAATATTTTTAAAAATAATTTCAGTGAGCTAAACTCTGACACTTGGTTAGCATATATAATAGAAAAGCAGTGACATTTAAAACACCTGTCTTGGCATTCAAGTTGCAAACATATACCAACATATGCCAAGTATTCTTCTGTCTCCCAACACACACATACACACACACACACACAGAGGAAACAGCAAGTCAGGGAACAGCATTTTCCTATTTCACAAATTTATAAACCTCCTCTTTACAAAACCAAAAATGAATAGAATTTCTTCCTCTTTCCTTCCTGTAAGGCACAGAGCCACATGCAGTCAGATGCATCTGTGTACCTGTTCCGCCATTTCCCTTTCAAGCACAGAACTACCTATCAAATCACATTTTTGATGTTTTGTTGACCACAGAAAGGCCAATCTAAACTTTCACAGATTAAACAAAACGAATACCGCCCTCCCCCACACATGCTATCTGCTACACGACTACCCAGATCCTTAGCTCTCCCACCACTTGTTCACGAGGCATCTACCAGCAGCAGTTATACACTCTCAACATAGGGTTTAAGAATGAAAAAGTGGGGGAATTAAAAATAACAAACATGTCAAAACCTGAAAGAGATACAGGACTGGAAAGGAAAAAAGCGACAGACTAAGCTGACAGGGACCAGTGTGAACAGTGGACAGAGCAATGAGAAAAGATACCGTACGGAACTGTAGTTTCTTCCATCACAACTTCTGTCCAGTATGCCACATGTTGTACTGTTTGATACTGAAGCTAAACACAAAGATTCAGTTGCATTTCGTTTTCAGACTGTCTCTGACCAATTAAGAAATCTCAGTGGATTACTAGCAATGGCTTTACTAGTTTCATCCTAAAAAAAAAAATATCTTAATATTCATTTCAGATTACTTGTTAAGAGGATATAATGCACAAATATTTTTCATATAAGGAAGTACCTCCATTGGAGAATAAATTTCAGGTTTTCCTGTTACACGTGGTTGATACTGCCTTGAAAGCCTCTGCATACCTAAGGCTCATCTTTTATTTTTTAAGAGCTCAACTGTCAGTTTGAGTGGAAAAGAAAATAAATGCAGCTGACAAAGCCCACCACATGGCATAAATGAACCTCATAGATTTCAACCTTAAAAACCTGACTGAATTTACTCAACATAAAAAGAAGCATCTTCAGTATATAAGCATTTCAACACTACACAATTATTCCCTATTTCACACTTCAATTATAGCCAAGCTGCAAAATTAATACAGCAATAATAATACAATTGTATTTTTCACAAAAAGTACCAGCTACAGAAAACTCGTTAGTTATTTTATACAGAAGAAACATCAATGAAGATGGGGTCAAGCTAACCTGAAAACTTCAGTTCAAGACATTAAGCAATGGAACATCTCATGTACTGAACGCAGCATACAGAATCCCGCCTGTAAATTTTATAAGGGTAACCCTAGTCACACTGATTTGATTCACTGTATCAAAGTAGAAGATAAAAACTCTATGGGTCATTACAAAGATGTAACTATCAAAGAAAAACACGTGTTCAAAATTATCTTTACATGAAATTCAAGTGCATGCAGCAGCTCTGAATGCGCTTATCCTAACAGCAATCTGGGCAATAGTCCAGACCACAGCATCAAACACAATCAAAAACCTCCTAGAAGAATCAACACAAACACATATTTTTGTTCATTTGAGTCAAGCCAGTCCTCCATCTCAACATTTAAGGACACAGCATTGCTATGAACAGAAAGAAACCCAGCATTCTCAAACTGGTTTGAGTTGAAAAGAGACACATTGTTTCTCATTTTTAACCCTCCACCTTTTACTTTTTGAAGGCAGCACTTCCCCTTCATCACTGCATGTCAAAAGAAAAATCTTAGAATTACATACACTCATAGTCCCCTTTAATAAGACAGCTCAAAATACATCCGTCAAAATAATTAAGCACTGCTTTGTACGACACTTACTATGTGGGACCTTCAAAATATTATGCCTGACTAGCCATAAAAATCAGTTCAGAACGGAAAAAATTCACATTGCCTCACTCATAATGGAGAATAAATGTGTATTTACACCACAGAACGCTACACCTATACAGCAATATTCTTTCTGACCACAAGACATCTGGATACTGTAGGCAAAGTCTTCCATTACTGCAGAGAAACCTCACCAAGATCAGCACGCAGCCACAACAGTGCCATTTGGAATAGCGTGATTGGAATAGATCTGTCAGAGTCAGCTGCCAGATTCTGTGTTATATGGGCTCAGCTTTCAAAATAAGATGATGTAAACTCTCTAAATGTCTGGGAGGCAGGTAGCTCTTGCCACTCCCCATAATATAGCCTCAAAGACACAGATTCAGATGTGAGACTGAAAGCAACTGCAACTGTATTCTATGTTGATGGGAAGTTCACTACAGAAGGGCCACAAAGGGCTACAGAGATGATACTGCCTCAAGCAAACAAGATGCTTGGAAAACAAGCAAGTTTGGAAACACTAGAAAATAAATGCATGTTCTGGTTTACCTAAGAATCCCATGCCGTTAGCAAAAAACCCTCCTCATACCTTAAAACTATGCATTTTCATGCATGGATACTTCCTGATTTGCAGCAATTCCCATTTACTTCTAAAAGCACAAAGAGTTAAAAATCCATGTGCTTGTCTATATGTCAACAGTATTCACCTCGAAGAGGCTGCTCACCTGCAACTGCAGCTAGTACAGCATTTTTTGAAATCTTGCCTTATAACAGAAAATAGTTAAACATGTACTGAAATGTATTATCCATCGTGAGCCCAGATTCAACCAGGAATAGCTCATATTCAGATTCGGAAAAAAATGCAGAAAACACATTAACCTTAATATATACTATTATACACCTATTAGAGGAAAGAAAAAAGAAGAAAGGGAAAATGCAACTTCAAAATTAAATAAATCTTTCCTTAAATGACAATACCAATTAAACAGATACCCAGTCTTCATATAGATTAGCTATACATTTTTGCAGCTTCCCTGCCAGCTCTGACATAAATCCATTACACAAGTTTCAGGTTGCTGGCTTCATGCCTACAAACTTCCAGTTACTTGTAAACAAGTAAACAAGTTAACACACTTGACCAATACTCAAAATTTTGCAAAAATAAGTCAAATGATCTAATACTGAATTAAATAGAAGTTTAATAATCTGAATGAGGTATCAGGTTTGTACAAATCATTACCAACTTCCACAAAGAACACGTTTCACATTCAGTAAGTGAAACATTGGCCTGGTACTTGCTATTCAAGATTAAAGCCTTTATGCCTGACAAAATTGGGCAGAATCATAGAATATCTCTAATTGGACGGGGCCCATTAGGATCACTGAGTCCAACCCCCTGCTCCTCGCAGGACTACCAAAAACTAAACCAGTTGACTAAGAGCATTGTCCAGACACTCCTTGAACTGGGACAGGCTCGGGGCTGTGACCACTTCCCTGGGGAGCCTGTTCTAGTGGGTGACCACCCTCTCAGTGAAGAGCCTTTTCCTAATGACCAACCTGAACTTCCCCTGACACCATTCCATTCCCTTTCTGTGTCCCATCACCAGTCACCAGAAAAAGGATATCAGCACCTCCCTCAAATTAGTCATGCAATCATTTTCACATTTTAATAGAAAAAATGCATCTTGATTTCCTGTCTTTTTAGTATGTTCTCTCTGCTTGTTTTTCTTTCCTTTAAAATAATGTAAGCTTTTCTGCAGTAACATATCTGAATGTATCCCTTCCATGTAGGGAAGGCTAGAGACAGTCTTGTCTTTACTTTCTGACTCAGGAAAAAAAAAAAAAAAAAAAAAAAAAAAAACAAACACACCAAAACCCACACCAAAACAAACCCACAAAACCAAAACAACAGTATTTGAGATTGACATCTTGTTTGTCATCAGGTTTTCCTTTTTTTGGAAGTAGGCAGAAAGGTACCACAAGAGTACCAGATACCAAAAAACATTGTCACTATTACTGCTGACACTGGAGAGCAACAGATCCCCCTGCAAAGATGTACCTAGTCACTATGAAAGAGTGACTACACAGAAACAGATGGCAAGTATGCTACAAAAATCTTTTAACACCTCATTATGGAGAAAATTAAGTTCTGTTGTACATTGTCACAGACAAACAGCAGCAATATGTCAATCATGTTAGCCCTCTCGTGTCAAATTTATCAAAGTGGAACAAGTTAAAATGACAACACATACAACTTCAAGCATTCAGAAACCCATGAAGAACTATGTAATCTCAATTACCATAGAGATGAAGCTAGAAATGTTTACTGGTATATACTGAAATTTGCATATAAGTCATGAAAATGACTTGAATACATTGTTTTGCTTAAGTCTGGGCAGAATTAGAGCTCCAGGAAAGGAGGGCTTCCATTTTCTCAGTGTTTGTCTATGCTGCAGACTTACAGATTTATTCCTAGAGACCTAACTATGGCAAGACAGTGGTCAACACAAGGTAAGTACTTCCACAGCTTCTGGGTTCCCATAGCTAACTCCATGCCAACCAGGAATACTAGCCAGACTCGAAAACAAGAAAACCCACAAACACACCTATACTTCCCTACAACACAGGCTACAATATTCATTTGAAAAATACCATTTCTAATAGCTTTCAAATTACTTTGTATTTCTCATGTTATTATAATTAAATTGTTATTTACATAAGCTTCTCCAGCTGCCTAGTCAGTCTTCCAATTCCTCTATAACTGCCCATAGTTACAGACCCTCAGAATTTCACCTTTACTCTTTCTTCTCCACTTGTGTAATAAACCATGTGCTTTTCTCATTGACTAAAATATTCCTGCTTGCTTCTGAGTTATAAACAGAAGAGGCACTTCCCAGTTTTCTTGCACCCGCATGCTGTGCAATACTGCATGCTAGCATTAGCTGCAATGCTTACAATTATTGGATTAATTTCACTTTACCCCGAGATTAAGAAAAAACAATTGCTCCCTTTACAGCTTCAAGAAAAGCTCTCAAAGTGTTAAGATAGAGCATTACTGTTTCACATTTTAAAACACTATTACATGTAGTTATTATTAAACATTAAATAAATGTGGTATTATTATTAACTCTGTGTTAAGTTTTATGCCCTCTTCACACCTCCAAAATGTATTTCAGTCTATAAGCTAGTGTCTAAGTAACAATATCTGAACTCATCAATTCATCTCTTCAATTGTCTTATTTAGGAACACTATGCACACCTGTGCTCACATTGGAAACTAAAAATGTATCTTAACACAAGCCAAAGAGAACATCTAAGAAGTAGCATGTCTGAGGCAGGGGACCATTTCTCAGCTAACATATACAAATGCTTTTTAGCTTTTAAAAACAGGCAAAAGTTCCTTCTATTTAGGCCTCTTCCTGCCCTAGTATTAGTGCATTAAAAAATTTTCAGTTGAAACAATAGATAAATTACTTGGAACTAAACTGTTTTAAGCACATTAACATTTAAGCACATTTTAAGCACAGTCACTTAGAGCTGCTTTGAAAATAATCAGGCCTATTTAAAAAAAGAAAAAAAACAACAATACTCAGAGGATATTCAAGGCTTAAATATAGAAAAGCCTTTCACTTAAGTTGTTAGTATTTGTGATGCAGTCACTAGTTAACATATGGATCTTCAGCTCAAATGAGTCATTAATTTCACTGCAGAAATGCTGTTGATGCATCTTCCAGTCAAATACAATGTTAACTTGTTCCTTTGCCATTAGAGTGAGCAATTGAACATTTCACTCCTCACTGGTTCTTTGGCTTAAGAGTCATACTCTGAAATTGAAAACTGCTTGCTCCAACAAAATACACTTCTCAATAGAACCAGAAAACATTTAATTTCATTAGTCTGAAGACACACCCAGCTAGGCCAAAAGGAAAAAAAAGCTCTGCTGGGGCAGGAGGGAGCTTGAAGCTGAAATACAACAATCAATTATATGCACCTTACTGAGATACCCAAGTAAAATCTTCATCAAAAAGAACTCCACTCGTCGTTTCCCTAAACCCTTAAACATTACTTTTTTTTCATTAGACCTCAGGTACTCACAACATAATCTGTAAACTGCTGCAAATAATGCTGAAATAGATGCTAATGACCTGCCTCATACAAGACAGATTGATCCCCAAAGTAATTCCAGTTTTCCAAATTCTAGCATAATTCAAAAGACTGATGGATCTCAGTAAATTTCAGGGAAGGCAGACTGTAGCAGAGTCTTCTCTTACCCTCTATAATACTTAATTCCAGGTTTAGAGATTAAGAAGGCCCTAAAAAGTTTACTAATAAAAGTCAAAGCAAGTATCTCATTTTCAGTCTCCTAGAAGACCTGGAATAGGCTCACATGAGCAGCTGCAAGCTGATTCCACCTGCACTCTAAGATAGCAAGGTGCAAGGCAAAACAGATGTAAAGGCCAGATATATTAGTGCTAGTCTTGTCTATGCTAGTATATGCTGCTCAGACAGGCCTAAAGAGATATCAGGACAGACAGTAAGCAAAAGAAAGAAAAAATAAGCAAGAAACAGAACAAACTTCAGGAAAATAGATATATTTTACGATAAGAGCAGCACACCAAATGAGACTTGGGTGTATTTTTCTTTCTTTGGACTATAGAAGAAACAGAAAGGAAGGAAACTGAAGTTTTTCAAAACAGAAGAGGGGTTTCTCACACATGGCCAAAACAAGAAAATAATCTCTATCCACTATGAATTTATGAGTTCTACAAATTCTCCAAGTAAAAGGAGAGGTATTAACAAATAAGAAAGGAAAAATAAGAAAGCACAAAATGTACCAGGAAGGTAGGCTTACTGAAGGATTTTTTTTTTATCAGAAGTAATTTACTCCACTAAATAGGAGTAAAACCACCAACAAGTTTAGAAAGGTTTAGTCACTGACTAGGTTCTACTAAGGATTATTCTGCCAAGCTGCAATTTGCCATACAACCCTTCAAAGCAAGCTTCAACTTGAGGTGCCTCCTTCCAGCACCTTCATGGATTAGCTCTCGAATACAAAGTGTTATGGGAATCACTTGCTGGCACCCAGAAAGTGAGCCACCTTTCCAGAATGAACTTAAGTAAAAATAGTTTCCTCTGACAAGAAAATTAAGGTGACTTTCAAGGTCACAATAATTTCTTAGTACCCCAGAAAGCCAACTGAAATAAGCAACACTGTCTTTATTATAATACTAGCATAGAAGAAAAAAAGTTCACAGCTTTCACTCACCATTTGCAATCAAACAAAGTTTTTTCTTTTTAAAAATATATAAACTTTTATATTATTTAATTATATATT
Organism: Egretta garzetta; assembly: GCF_000687185.1. Classification (NCBI taxonomy): domain Eukaryota; kingdom Metazoa; phylum Chordata; class Aves; order Pelecaniformes; family Ardeidae; genus Egretta; species Egretta garzetta. Next base: position 1,471,711 of record NW_009259588.1, read on the forward strand.
ATCTACATATTATAATCATATAATATAAATATACTTTTATAGATAAAAATAAAATTTATCCTTGAAGGCTCCAGACATAGAAAAACACTGATTTAAGCATCAGAAAGAAGGTATCAGTAATCAGACAGCTTAGAACATTCACCACAGCACAAACCAGAGAATTTAATTCAGTAATTGTATTCCCTCACTAAATTTAAGCATACACCAATTAGTAAAATATAAATGCTTACATTTAAATAAGCTTATAATTAATCAAAAAATAGACTTCCTTGAAGATTCTCAAATGAGACAAACTAAAATACTAGCTAGTTAGTACTTCACAGATAAGTACCTTGATACATTTTTCTTCAGAAGGTAATTAGCACATTAATAATCTTTAGTCTCTAAAATATATTTAAAAAGTATCAACCTTTTCCACTATGATGAGGTCTCCAACTTGTATGTCTGAACTCTTAACTTGAACTTTACCTTAAAAGAAAGAAGAAATGTAATCAACTTAGGCAGACATTAATAGAGTCACAAGAATATAAATCCCAGAATGCAAGTTATACTTAAAGACGTTATTGTTTGGTGAAAATATTACAACTTATACAAAATGGATCTCTGATGAACACATTAATAAATAGATTTCATCTGTTTGAATAAATAATTTGCTGGTTAAAAAAGTCTAGTTTTGTAACCAGTTATTTTTGTAGAAGTATTAGAGGGAAAAAATATGTATGGAAGATGCTCATGTCTAATCTATAGTATCAATAACAGAGTTGTGAAATTGGAAAAAGGAGTCTTTCACATCTCCTACTAGACAGCACTTCTATTTCTGACAAGTCAAGAGTTGTTAGGCTTACAGTCACACAGCATTCTCACACACGAGTTGTTAGTCACAGCCCAGTTACCAACCGGTAGCTTTGCTTGGCCACTACAGTTACTGATGTAATTGGCACTGTCTGACACTTGTTGACAACTATAGTAGAGAAGAGGTAAGTCTCCCTAAAATCAGATGAAATGCCTGAAGATTTCATTTTAGAAAATTAAAATATCAAAAGCTGAAATGGAGGTTTTTCATTCTCCAGAGCTTCCCATTCAGTAACTGCTGTGAACAACTCATTCAAAAGTACACACAGCACATGTACCGATTTAATTCCCGTATGTTTTGTAGGGTATTAATATTTGTAAGACTTAAGTTTTAACATTCTTATCTGATAGACTGAAAAACTGAGACAGAGAGGTTAAGCTACTGCCCAAAATGAGTTACTGTTGAGCTCATCAGAACTGAGGAATTCTAGTCCCAGATCCTTGCTACAATTCCAGAAAAAGTTGCTTCCCTAAGTTAAAAGCAACCAAAACAAAAAAAAAAAAATGTAGAGAAACAAGTCATGACATCCTGATATCCTCATCTAAGCAATAACAGATGATAAATTCAGAACCTGTTAACTCAGGATATAAACACATACAACCTGATGAGCTGAAACCCAACCCCATAGGCAATATCTTTTCCCATCAGAAACACTATAATGATGCCAAGCAGTAGGTATCTGATCAGCAGATATCAGGTGACAAGTATGTCAAAACATGGTAAAATGCTAGGGTTCTAAATAAAAAAAAAAAATAAAAAAAAATCAGACTGAACAAATTAGAGCAGAAGACCCACAAAAGCACAGGATGAGCAGCAATTAGTTTAGAGTTTAATCAGAAGTATTGAGTAGTAGAGATTTGTCAATCCACATTCTATTATCTCTCAAACTTATACTAAGTGTAAAACAAAAACTAAGCAAGGCTCCAAATTCATGAGACCTCCTCATCATAACTCTCAGTGAACAGAGATTGGGTAGTTAACCACAAAAGATTCCTTATACTTAAATACGCATTTAGTCAAAGGTAATACGATTTATGTTACGAATAATTATTTTCAGTACTTGCTCTTTAAAATTGCATTTCATGAAAACATAACAGTTGTTTCATGTTTAATTCAATCAATAATAAATGTATTCCTATAGCTAATTTTTAAATATATTTTCCATTACATTAGCATTTCTAAAAAGTACAATGACAGAGCAAAATCAGAACTTCTGTTTGGCTTGTCTGCAAGGTTATTTCTGAAAACCAGTTATTGACAAATATCTTTTACACCAGTTCAATTTTTCAGTTGCCAAAACCACCCCCACCCCATGCCCTCGTCCCCAAATATAAAACAAATTATATCCTCAATCTGACTCCTAGCTCTGCCATAACAGGGTGTAAGGGTGAAGGGAGTAGCAGAAGACCAAGGTATAAAAAGCTGTAGCAAGAAACACTAGCGGTTCTCTACAGGAATTTCAAGATAACTATGGAAATTAAGTTAGTGTCGAACTCTCAACAATTTCTTTTTTAATCTGAAGTAGCTAAAACTCAACCATTAAAAGAACAGTCTGATACCAAATCAACATACTTAGTCTACTTAATTGCACAAGCCTGTGACTTCTCTATAAATTCTCAAGTTTTGACTAGACATTAATAGTATCAGAAAAACATGGTAATGATTACTTTTCTTTGTTAACTTAATAGCATTTCCTATTTTGTTTTCAATTCTTCCGCTATTTTCATCAGTTTGTCACTGCGATATCCAAATCAATCAACTGATTGTAGTAGTAACATCCACAAATATCCTAGTACCAGCTGCATTGTCTCACATCTACGCCACCCACACTGTCCCATATGACCAAAACCATTCAGAGATGCTAATCAAATGCAACTACTAGCAATTTTATCAACTTAAACAATTTAGTTTGCCACAGTCATGTTCTAACAGCATCTACAGTAAAGATCAAAAGACACTAAGCCTCAGAGGACAAGAGAAGGTAGAAACATTCATTTGCAACATGACGTAGGGCAGACAAAAAGAGAACACTCCTGGTGCAAAGTATACACCAACAGGAACCCAAGACTGCACCTTTTCTTGCACTTAGTCTAGCAAATCTGAGAATTTCACATTATGAATTTAAAAGTTTCCTTATCAGACTGTTTTCTAGGTGGCTTAGTGTAACGCTAGAGAATACCGTCTTTATTACACACTCACTTGTCTTGTTAGAGCATTCCTGTATATGCCCACACATAAGGAAGCCTGTGACATAAGAGACAATTAATTCTACAATGAATCTGAATGGCAGGACATACTCCGTTAAAAACTAAATGGTAAAATGTGGCAGTTTTTTGAAAAAAGTGGCTTCAAATTTTGAAAAGTCAACAAATAACACTTTCTTTTAGACTAGCAAAAATGAGAATCATTAGATACCATTTCAGAGAACATAAAAATAATGCAGTACTACATCTTAGCGAAGATGCGTTTAGAGGAAAAAAAAAAAAGACACAATGTTATTCACTGCATAAATTATTTTTGCAAACTATTTTTTCTCTAAAAACATCTCTGGAGCAAAACACTCTTCACCATCTGTGTAATTACCAATAAAAAAGTCCAAAGCTGTCAGAATTGGCTGCGCATCCAGACTTTATAGTCCACCAAGGCGCAAGGCTTTCGCCTAAAGCAACATATAGAATTATGCAGAACTGGAACACTGAAATGTGTCTGTAGTAATTCATTATACTCCCAAGATAAAGCCCTTTGAAATGAATTGCAATGATTCGAAAAACTAATAAATATCTCATATGTGCTAACAAGTATTTCACATAAAAATTTAAGAAATGAAGTAAACAAAATGTGGGTATACGCTATATCAGAAATGACTTTGTTTTTTTTTTTATTAAAAAGTGTCTCTACTACCTGAGTGCAAGCCACTCCTGAAAGAACAGTAACTTCTGGGAGTAGCATTTTCAAATTCTTTTTAATTTGTTATTACATCTTACCCATGGTTCCTTGAGTACTGTCTGAAGTACTGCTTCTGGAGTTGGCAACAGAGCTTGTCTCTAACCCTTTAGTATAAAACTCTGGAATGAAAGGAGTCAAGTACAGGCCACATGGAAGTTTTACCTGGCATCTATCAGCCTGAGCTCTCAGCATAACTAGAGTACACATACTACAATGGGGAGCTGGGGTGGGGGGGTGGGCAGGTGGTGTGAACTGATCTTACAGTGCAAGTGCTGTCCTTAGGTCCTTTCAAACTCCATCTTACATATTGAACTGAGGTTAGTCTATGATCACCAATATAAAACTCTGGAGAAAAGTTTCCTAGCTCTTCTCTGTGTACTGTCTCCTCTTAGGTGAAATGGAAATCCTTCATTCTTTCTTATCCAATCTCCTGGATACTGCAAAAATATAGAAGAACACTTCCAGCCTCTTGAAATTCTTTCTTACATTAAAATTTCAAGTTCTGTTTCTGCTGTTGCTTACTAATTCCCTAATCAGCTAGATTAAATTGATACAATTCTTTAAAAACATATCTGTTCCAAATGGTCTAAATACCAGGAGTGAAGTCACTGATACATTTGAAATATTGCAAGCAAGAAAGACCTAGATTCAAGTACCTCTGAATTCAGAAATAATGGGGGTTTTTTTAATGCAGTGCCTTTTTAAAAAGCAGAAGGATGACCTGCTCTTGAAGAGCTGAAATTCTAATGTTATAAGAGGTTTCAATAAAGATTTTAAATACCTGCAAAAGAATAGTATTACAATAATCAAGACATTCTGATAAACATCTTATTTTAAAGTTGCCGATAACATAGGTATAAACGATTGAAAACTGACTGCCTCTTGACAGAGACCATTTTGCAACTTAAAAAAAGATCAATTGAGATATAAACTCAGTAAGGTGGCATTTTAGGAACAGAGCAGCTCCCACTGCATAAAGAAGTAAAAAAAAAAAAAATTCAAATCACTGTAGCGCTCTCAGAAAGATTTCTCAATTCTCCAATTTTAAAGGAAACTGTCCTGGTTTTGGCTGGGGAAGAGTTGATTTTCTTCATAGTGGCTTGCATAGTGCTGTGTTTTGGGTTTAGTATGAGAATAATGTTGATAACACACTGATGGTTTAGTTGTTGCTAAGCAGTGCTAAGACTGCCCAAGGACTTCTCAGCTCTCAGCTCTACCAGGTGCACAAGAAGCTGGGAGGGAACACAGCTTGGACAGCTGACCCAAACTGACCGAAGGGCTATTCCATACCGTATGATGTCATGCTCAATATATAAACTGCAGGAAGAAGGAGGAAGGGGGTGACATTTGGAGTGATGGCGTTTGTCTTCCCAAGTCACCGTTACATGTGATGGAGTCCTGCTTTCCTGGAGATGGCTGAACACCTCCCTGCCCATGGGAAGTGGTAAATGAATTCCTTGCTTTGCTTGCACACACGTGGCTTTTGTTTTCCCCATTAAACTGCCTTTATCTCAACCCACGAGTTTTCTCACTTTTATCCTTCCAATTCTCTCCCCCATCCCATTGTGGTGGGAGTGAGTGAGTGGCTGAGTTGCCAGCCAGGGTTAAACCACGACAGAAACATACCAGCTTTCACATTGTTCTCTTCTTACATGTAGCAGTTACTGATATTTTCTCAATTTTACAGTTTTGGCATATATTTTCAGCTTCACTACATTCTTAAACACCCTTTAGGGATATTGTTCTCCATCCTTTAAGGATACAGCAAAGACTTAAGCCTTTCATATTTGAAGTCTGGATAGAATTATTTCATTAATCTCATCTCTCCTGACATTCATTTTTTCTTTTGTTTTGCAGGTGCAAAGCAAGAGGGTGTTCTGTAACACTTCTGAAAATCATGTCCTGAGATGAAGTGACAGATGCATGGCTCTTCCGCAACTCACAGTTGTGGCTATTATAGTTAGTTATTTTCTTCTTGATCTTTTTTCTTCAAAATTTCAGTAACATTACATGGGCAAACCTAACTAGGAACAGTTCAGGGCAGGACTGCCGACTTCAAGAATGGGAAAGGAAAGAGTTAAAATTGCTTTACAATTTTATTATCCAACTGGATTTTGGCAGCTTACTGAAAGAGCTAATAGCCTGTTTATGAACTTAAGGTGATTATTCTGTAGAATAGCAGCATTTTTTCATAGGCACTTAACTGATCATATCTAAGTGCACGAGATAAGAAGCTACACCAAAAGTATAATGGTCCTTTAAGAAAGAAAAACGTAAGTCCTCCCAAACCTGCATGCATAGGTCTAAAGTTTTTTCCATTGCAGTTTCTGCTCTACAAAAGGATTCACAGGTGAGCTGCTCTGAAGCAGAAAAAGCAATTAAATTGACAGGACCTTCAATAGCAAGATACTTTCAATTCTACAGGCAGATACTCTTCCTCCCTTCAACTTTAACTTGCATACTGACTGAAAACTGTCTATTAAGGGTTTGCAGACTTTGGTATGCAAAAAAGGAAAGTAGATTTTGCAACAAGCATCTCAAAAAGATTAAGACAGCAGAACGGATCATACACTGAACAACTTAAGAGATACTTAAGAGGTTCAATACCATAATCTAGGAAAGTATACAAGGGAGAAGATTCACATGAAAGACATGGAGACAGGTACACCTAATTGACTTGCTCACAAAAAAGAATCAGTACATTTACTGATTTGCATGTTTCATCACTTGCCACAAAGAGTTGAAAAAGTAGAAGCCATTTAAACTTCACGTGTTGCAGGTTCACCTTCCTGACAAGTGCAAAGTTACACATAGCTAATTCACCAGGGGATGACTGAAGACTGAGCTTTGCCATGTTACATGACAAATAGAAAACTGTGTAACACTGGGTATCTCATGGATCAAATTAGTCTACGGACATTGAGCTAGCCATTGCTGCCTAAGCGCAATTAAGTAACACTGAAAATAGATGTCCTATTCTCCCTTGATTTCCTGCTCAGAACAGCTCATTGTTATTAAAAAGCCCTAAGACTTACTGATTAGAACAAACACTTATTCAAGGTCTTGAATTATTCAAAAGAAATTCTAAGTGTTCAAGAGTCACTAATGTGAATCCATGATCTTCAAAAAGCTGGTAGTTCTTACACTAGCAACATGCAGGTCATACGACAAAATTCACACGTTTTACCTGTTTAGGGGTTCCTGAGGCTAAGAATGACTCCACAGAAAGTCAACACTGCTAGATGGTCAAAGATTTCCTGATTTTAATCTACTGCAATGCTGTATAAAAAGATCTTAACTTACAAATCAGCCTACCCACACTATCTTTATACAAGTTATTAATCACAATTCAAATCCCAGTAGCTTCTCTTGGTACAAATACATTTGTTTCCCTATAGTAAACAAACAATTTTACAGGACAACTAACTGAGTGATTAAATTCTCATTTTTATCACCCATAATGGTACAATTAAATCCATGGTAGCACTGAACTTTGCTAACTTTAAGTAATCCTACTGTCCAATTTGAGCAAAGGCAACCTGCTTAACCTCTCTATGTCAGTTTCTCCACCTTTGAGATGGAAAAAAATACTTATTTCAAAGAAAAGACTGTAAAAACCTATACAAGTCAAAATCACTAGGGGAAAAAAGGGATGATAGAGCAGTATAAAGTGCAGTTCCACTCTGAAAAGTGACTCTTAAGAGTGGCATCGATTTTCAGGGTTTTAATTAAATCAGTATCAAGTTTGTTCATTCACAAGTAACAAAGCCTTCTTTCTCCAAACCATTAGCCTGTAGGTTAGTATAGAAAGCCTAACTGAATTTTTCCACTTGAAGAGTGCTGCCAATATTAAAATTCAGGTAGATTATACTGAAAGTTATTTATAAAAACATTTTGCAGAAGTGTAGTACTTGAATTCATTAATCTGCACAGAACTATACGCCTAAGTCCTTCTCAAAACCTGTAAAAATCTTGGTCTAATTTTATCACAGCAGCATTTTTTGCATCAAAATGGTAACTTTCAGTTTCAGAATGCCTTATTGTAAAAGAACTCTGTATTATGAAAAAGGTGCAATTTATCATCTATTCATCATTTATATGTGTGTTTGTGGCAATTTTTAGTACGGGTTAATTTTCAGTGGGAACTGCAATAATGTTTCCATTCTTAAAATTGGCCACAACTCAAAACATTGTTAGCTCATGGATCACACTACTGTCAACATGGGATTCAGAGTTCATTGTAAGCAGAGATATCGAATCTTTACTTCTGTAGAGTATCATGGTCTTCAAAAAGAACACAAAACAGAACAAAAAACAAGTATGAATTCATGATGGCACTGACACCTAAACCTGAAAGTTGAAATACACATATATATACATTTGTGGGTAAAAGCTGATATAGTTATTTTAAAAGAGGGCATTTTTAAAACTTCTTTTGAAAAAATCACTACTCTCTACATGTCAGTTCTTGATGTAACTGCTGGGCTTTAACTATATGCTACTGTATACTATTTTAAAATCTCTATTTCTAGAAAACAGCTGTTTCAAGGTGACCAAATCCGATTTTAATTTGACAACTTCCTTATTTCTAGGAGAAGATACAAAATTAGAAGTTTCTCAAATACACATAACTGCACAAAATATTTCATGAACTGGGAAAGAGGAAATCAGGATTCCAAAACTTCTACTTAAATGCTGCTTGAATGTCTAGCAGTCTAGCAATTTCTATTCCAATATTAACTCTAAACAAGCCAAAGAATAAGCACAAAAGGCACCAAACTTAGCTCTTAAAACAGCAAAGGTCAGTCTTGACATTTACATCAGACTGGTAACTATGAACTATACACGTGCTTCCAGAACTAAGAATTTCAGATTACTAACACTTGCTGAATAGGGTAGGACTGTACTATTTCAAAGGTGAGCGTTCTGTGGCCTACCATAACAGATCTAAAAATACGAACAAACCACCGAGCAGGTTAAATTACAACTTTGAAACAAAAAGCTGTTAAGAGTCCATTTCTTTAGAGATTGTATTAAAAACTGTAAAGATCCAGAGGCCAGCAATGCAACCACTTAGGTTAAACAAATGATAGCTATCCCATTTGCACATTTCCAGTGGTATGTCTAAATATTGATAAAGCTATTTCAGGCTGACAAGGAAGGGAAGAACAGTAGGAGAACATTCCCTAGAGTTGCTACCTTCTGTACGCAAACTCCAGAAACCAATGCAAGTCTCCATATTGCAAGGAAGCAGTATAAGTTCCTCTCAGCTGCTAGGTTATGTCATCACTAATGACACTGTTGCCTGTTTACTTACTTTCCAATTACTTTAAAATATGGGGTAAGATTTTAGACAGAACATACTTGTGTTACATTACAAGCTTTCAATCCATTTGTTTTCTGGAGAGAGTATTATCCAGAGTTACTCCAAGAGTTCAGTTTCTAATTAAGTCTTCCAGATCTGGTGAGGCTACTCTTCCCACTGACTCTCAGAAGATATTAATCACGATACACTAAAAAGTGCAGTGAAATATATGTTGCGAATAAGCGAACAGAATTTACACTTAGCACAACATATGTCATATACTCTTAGCTGCTTGAGATACAACTTCACATTCCTTAACAACTTCCCACTTTCTGCAACTTTTATGCCAAAGAAAATCCTTAACAGAGACTTCCCAGGATATTGTAGCAAAATAACTTTCAAGGGTAATAGCAAGGTCACGTTGTTTTGTAAGGTTATTCATTAGTTTGACTCGATAATAGGTTATTCATTATTTTTTGGCACCTTTCTATGTGGCACTCTGTTCTGAATCTAAACAGTAAAATGTGCTAAGCAACATAAAAGTGGAGAGGAGTACAGTTTTTTCTCTTATGCCCATGTTTAAAACTTACAATATCCTACCAAATGTAATTGTCACTTCACAGCTGAAGTGCTTCATTTCCTTAAAAGTCTTCATGAAAAACTGTCAAAGGTTTTAAGTCTGAAAAAAAAAAAGTTGTAACTGATTTCTCCTTTTATTAATTTCTGGAAAGAAAACTGTTTCTGGAAAGAAAAAAGTTCCTACTGCATGACCACATAGATTTCAAATTATATGCAAAAAATGAAATAAATATTTTTGATACTGAAGCTGACTCACAGTACATCTTCCTTTTCTTAAGCACAAATATATCCACCAAGTTTGAAAGGCTCTAGTGAATTTTAATTAGATTGTATTTCTTAGTTACTGATCCCTTATTTCCTATATACACTTGATACACAGCTGACAGTGTTGCTGAGTTACTGTTCAGGATCAATTTCAGAGGAGAACTGCACTTTGAATAGTACTAAAGAGCAGAATACTTAAAAAATATATACAGTTATAAACATACACCTTTCCTTTACAAACAATAGAAGATTCACATTGCTTCTTAAACAGATCAAGTTTAACAATCATATTTATCTGAGGAAAATCAAGCAATTTGTTTAGTTCAATATTCAGTTTCATTCTGATTAGTGCAGCTTGAGACTATTAGTTATTTCTTTGAACTGAAAGTCTGAAAACGTATAGATAAGAAAAAGATGAAATATTTTAGGGATTTATACAAAGGGTTTTGCTAACCTCGTACTGTCAACTTGCTATATAACTGTGAGTTCATTTCCTTGTCTCTCTTGTAACGTCGGAATTCATCAACGGCTTCCCGTACCACTGTGACCGTCAAAACAAATCCCTGTTAAAGATACGATTATGTAATTCAGAATTCTTAAAGTTTTCTAGAATAGAAATACACAAGTACGAACACTATACAGAGTAAGAACACGTACTTAGAATATTTACTATTTTTCCCTCATTTGGATGTTAGTTTTTTCTTCAATCTGTTAAAATATCACCTTGGTTTAGTCCAAAAAAAGAGGAAAATCATACTTGCATGTTGTACAAATATAATTAGAATAACTACATCTCCAAATATGTGTAATTTAGATATAATCTGAAATTTAAAGAACTAAAATGCTTTGGATGAGCAAAAGACAGCCTTTGTAGTTCAATAAGCAGATTTTCCTATCTTCCACAAATTTTAGGGCTTTAACAAAAACCAAAAATTTAAGAAGTCTCCAATTCTGAGTTCACTGCCTTTTTCCTAACAGAAATGAAAAGATAAACAGATGGCTAGTTTGATTAATTTTGCCATCTTAAATGTAGTTATTCACCAATGTCACAAATATTGACAAAGAAAAAGGGGGGCTGTTCTGAAAAACTAAATATCTGAGTGCTTTGGCTACTGCTTCCACGGGGTAGTGCCACTGCAGCTTCTGCTGGAAGCACAGAGAGCACTACATGCAACTAAGATGGTCTTTGGCCACAAAATATGGTAAGGTAAAAAGAATATAGAAAATTTCAGGGATAAGCATACAAGAGTTTTCTCTCTCTCCCTTTCTAAACCTCCTCAGATATCGTCTTCTGGCTTCTTAAACTCAAGTGGTCAGTCTTTCTCAATCAGTGAAAAGGAAATAAAATTTTCAACAGTAAATGCATCCTACCATTACTATAAGACAGCTAAAAAATTCAAATATTCCCAAATCCTCCAACAGATAAAGTTCTAGACTATCTATCTAGCTTCAGACACCCACCAATACTTTCTGTCTATAGAAGAAAATGTATACCATTAGACTTTTCTTGCAGAAGTCCAACAGTTTGCCACCCTTCCCCTAACCTCCCAGCAACAAGAAAGGAGTGATGGTGTAGAGTTTTCCTAAAGGACTCTTGACTAAAATACTCCTTTTTAATAGCAAGGGCTGTTTTGCAGTTCCAACCCAAAATTCCAAGGCTCACTCTGTTGTGACCTTATAGTTAAACACTTCTTGTTTGTTCAGGTTTACATTGGAATTGCATAGAACAAGAAAGAGCCTTTGCAAAGCACATTCCTTTTCACTCCTAGGGCATAACTGAATGAGCAGCAGGGTTTTCCCAATTTCTGGCAGCAGCATTTTCATGAGCTTTGGCAGTATAGATATTTTAGAAGCATAAAAAAGGCACTACTGAAGCGCCTTCAAATATATTTGCAATTTGCACATATCTCAAACTAGACAGTAATCAAAGCACAGAATGCAAGGTGTTAGTTGCAAGAATTTCCCCTAGAGGTCACCGTATCTTGCTGGGCAGCTCAGTACAGCTGACTGTGACTATGAGGAACAATTTAAGACCGACATTTCCCCTTTTTCCTCATTTGCTCAAAGAAACTTGATACTCTTCCAAAGAGGAGCTGAAATAGTGAAGGCAATCTTACAAAAAAACCCTGTCATCTTTCTTTAACTGTAAGCAGTTAAATATCTTTAGCATTCTTGTAAAGCATATCATTCTATGTAAAGCATATCTTGTATGCTTTACATCCTTCATGTGTTTGACTCTAAATGAGAAGTCCGTTCCCCATTATGTGAATGACAACAAACCAGTAAGAGTTTTGTTCGAAGAACTCCAGTGCTTGATCTAAGCATATCATGCCTGTTTGTTGTAAAAAATGTTGAAGTAAAAAAACAAAAAGAAAACCCCAAAGACCCAAACCACAAAAGAAACCCCAAAACCTCACACACACCACCAAAAAATAACCCCCAAAACCTTTCAGCACATAGTCAATTTCTATTCAGTTGGTTTTAAGTATGAGGCCGAACAATTTTTCTTTTAAAATGTTGAAAGAAAATACAAGCCAAGTCATAGCTACTCCTCTGATTATTACTGAAAGTTTACCAGCAGTTAGATTTCTTCAAAGAAAACTTATCTGTTAAGCAACAAAGACAGCCCAATGGGTCTGACTTAAATGTTTTATATTTTCATCATACATACTGAGCCTTACTTAACATCCAATTAATCTCTTTTACCTGGAGGTTAATCATCAGGAGAAAAGCTATTCAAGTAGAAACAAGCGAGTTCAGCAAAGGGTACCACTAGCACTGAGATATTGTTGTATTTTCAAGCTGTATGTGAAAACTGGGAAACATAATTCAAAGTATCCTTGAATGAGACAAACATGTCTATATAGAACAGATTACTGGTGTTTGCAAAAGACAGTATTTTCTCCCTTCTTTGGGCAGGGATGAGATGGGCCGAGACACTAAGTGATTTTTTTTTTTTCTTTACTACCCCACTAACTGTCCTGGTTTCGGCTGGGATAGAGTTGATTTTCTTCCTAGTAGCTGGTATAGTGCTGTGTTTTGGATTTAGTCCTAGAAGAATGTTGATAACACCCCAATGTTTTAGTTGTTGCTGAGTAGTGCTTAGACCAGTCAAGGACTTTTTCAGCTTCCCATGCTCTGCCAGGTGCACAAGAAGCTGGGAGGGCGCACAGCCAGACCATACAACATCATGCTCAGTATATAAACTGGGGGAAGAAGGAAAGGGAGGACATTTGGAGTGATGGCGTTTGTCTTCCCAAGTCACCATTATGCGTGATGGAGCCCTGCTTTCCTGAAGGTGGCTGAATGCCTGCCTGCCCATGGGAAGCAGTGAATGAATTTCTTGCTTTGCTTGCACACGCATGGCTTTTACTTTCCCTAGTAAACTGCCTTCATCTCAACCCACGAGTTTACAGCTGTGTGGGGTGCTTAGTTGCTGGCCAGGGTTAAACTATGACACTAACCTATAAAGCTGTACACAGCACTTCACTGTGAAGAGACCAACTTCCAAACAAGGTTGACTTCTGTCTTTTCTTACTGGGTCAGTGACAAAGACCTTTGTAAATATCCATTTCAAATCCCACTGTTGAACAAGCTTTCTGTCTTGGAAGTTTTTTTGTTGAGGCAGAAGCCAAAAGTTGCCTGGAAATAGAGGTGTGAAGAACCTCCAGGACAGTCTCTCCATTTATCAATACTTAAAAGGACACATGTTGCAACAATTAAAACAATGAAATCAATCCAGAATATTTACCCTATTGACTTGTTAAGAATGACCTTTACTCAAGCCATCAGCATGTCACTGGTTTCTCTTGAATACCACTGAGAATAAATGCTACTGAAAAATACCTTTTTTTTTAATAAATTTACAAAATAAAGCATTTGTTCTTCCTGCCTTGCTTTTAAACCTGGGGTGGAGGGGCTGGGAGGAAGATGAAAGCGAAGGTAATGATCTGGTTACAAACAAGAAAAGAATTCCAAATCATGGGAATATAGCTAGCAGACTACCAAAAGGGCCTCCTCTGAAGAGAATACAATTTTCAAACCTTAGGAAACCTGAGTCAGAAGCAACTGGTTTGAACAGTTTCCCAAGAAAACACTGCAGAGGGCTCAGCAATAGAAAGACATAATGAGAGGAAGCCAGTGCAACTGACAGTGCAACCAATTAGGAAAAGCATGTTTAATGAATAACTTATTTTCAAGATGCATTTTCTTCCTGCTTTATCCATGGCTTAAAATATTTAATCTGTTTCTGCAAAAAAGGGACATGATCAAAACCAATACAGAAGGAATGCAAAAAACGTATGCTTTCAATTCTGACCCAGCCTGAAAACATAATAGTAAGCAAATAACAATAAACTGAAAGAAATTTAACACAGAAATCACCCATGTTACCAAATAAGGTTCTCTAGTAGATGAAGGGGTCTTTGGGTTGTTTTTTTTCAAACCTCTCAAGTGACCAGCAGCCAGAAAGGAGCACTACTCACTCAGACTAGCTGGTTAACAAAAACAACCTCCAGCCTGTGGGGGAGGAGTGTGGGAAGCAGGCGGAAGGGAGTGCTATCAAACAACAGCTTCTGAAGTATCTGCTGTAAAATACTGTAGTTACAAATAAGCATTTTACTTCTGTTACAAATTTTAATCACTGTAGATTACCAGATGCAAATTTATGAAATGTATGTATACACAAACTTTTGATCTCAAGTTAGAAAACCAAAATTTCTAGTTAATAGCATTTTTCTGATTACCAGAGGAGCCCAGTAGGTGTACAGGTAGCCTATTTTCAATGCTGGTACAAACTGTGAGCAGGATACGACGAGAAAATAGAGATTCAAGAAAAACTTGAACTGTTCATATAAAACCTAAAATGAAAAACACAAAATAGATAAATGCCTTAAAATTTATACCCACAATGCACATAAAATTCACTTCTTCATGATAGTAAATATAAAACCATTATGTGGCATACTATTGTATATGGCACTATTACAGTACTATATAGCACAATATGCTATATATCAGCACAAACTACTACATGCACTGTAAGTTATTTTAATATTATACTGTTATTTTTGTTGAGAAAAATCCTTTGATATTAATGCCTCTTTTGACTCTGAAAGAGTAATTTGCTTAAGTTTTTGACATTTTGAAAACCAGACTTATGTGAACTCAATCTTTACAAACATTAAATATATATCAAGATCACTGTACTAAGATTTACTCTGAAATTTTAACAGTAAACAGAATTCAGATGTTTGTAGAAGCATCTTGCAATAATTTTATATCTACAATAGTTACCTTTATGAGTTAAAATAGTTTGAAATTTTTTTATAGTAACAATAAAAAAGCAAAATAAGTTTGTGAGTATATGAACTTTCATTGCTTACATTAAGTTTTCATTTTTTTAACTGCTAAAACTTTTCTTCCTAAAAACCAGCATTAAATCTTTTTTTTTCGTTAAGTACCAATACTTAAATTCTGTTTTATCTGTCCCACAATGTCTTTCTGTCTGAAAAATTTTCATATCCTGATCTTAAATAATAATAGTAAAAAAATCGTTGGTATCAAATGAAGAGAAACCATTTACAAAAATATTACCCTAGTCTTTGTCACTTAAACTTCTACAGAGTAACAAAACTGAGTAGGCAATACAATGCTGCTCTGCATCACTGTGAGAACACCGCAGAACTTCAGCCCTGGCTGCAGCACATACAGAAAACAGCAGACATGAACTCCTCATTAATTTTGTTCACCCTCAGCACACTCTCTCCCCAACACAGCCACTGAAGTTTCTCCTTTTGCAAGGATGGAAGCTCTACAACTCATTTGCCCTCTTTCTGAAGTCCTTTGGTTCTCAAAGGGACAAAGGCTACAGTCAAATCAGATGCACCCCTTTAAAATTACCATTTCTCACAGTTCTTAAAAATAGTGAAACCACTCAGTGTTCAAGAATAAATGTTGTTTAGGAAGATACAATGAACACTACAGAAAAGATACAGTGAGTAAGTAACACTGCGCTCTTTCCAAATGGCTATCATGTGGAAATCTCAGAATAAGGCAGTATTCTTCAGTTTCCAAAGCAAGACAAGCTTTTTACAAGACCAACCACAGTCTACGTTTTCAGAAAGTTTAAACTACAAAAAAATTGTAACAGAACAACACAGGCTTTTGAGGTAATTTATAAGAAAAGCTCAGCATTAAAGTTCTCAAAAGATTATTTTGCAATAAAAATTGGTACATAAGATACATTTATTAATAAATTAAATGTTTGGTCTAAAGTCCAAGATAATTGTACAAGTTTTAAGTGAAGGCACAGTAATGTTATGACAGAATACATTGTCCCCCATTCCAAAGGAATGACAGATGCAGAGATTCCTTTGGTAATTAAAAGCACCGCTTCAGCAAGCACGTTCTCAACATTGCTTTAGTTATAATTACAAAGCTAAGAACATTATTCATTTTACAGAATTTTGATTCTTCAAAAACTTCACATATTTCTTTAGTAGGCCAGGATAACATGGCACCTCCAACAGGATGATCACAAGTGGCTACTGAACTTGGAACACAGACTTGAGAAAATGGACAATCAATTGTTTCAAAACTAAAAGATTCAAAATGCACCAACAAGCCACACTTAAAGAGCGTCTCCATCTTTTAATCTTACAATTCAGTTAATATTACAGTGAATTCTGCACAAAAATCAAAGTTATTGGACAGATATTTATTGCTCTTATCAGTCCAACATTATTACTCAATCACGTGAAAACCTATGCCCTAGGAAAAAGTATTCAGGGAAGTTCATTTCAAAGGGTCTTTCTGGCAGGCACAACAAAGTAGCAGTACCTCAAAATTGCCAGTTTCTTGCAAGAGTGCTACATTACTGTTCAATTAAAGGCTACCTAAACAGTGTCAAATCAAAAGATTTTTTCAAAAGTGTGGACTTCTATTTCACTATTTACCAACAAAACTGCAAAGCCAAAAACAGTAAAATGTGAAGTTGCAGGGAAAGTCAGAGCATTCTTCCAAAATGAAACTAATTCAGGTCGAACCTGTACCTTATGTTAATATTGATGAAGTTTATGTACTCATTTCTAGCAGTATGTTTAACTGTTTACAAAGACTTGATATACCGGGTCAAAGAAGAGTCCACAGGGTACTTTGGGAGTACTGCAAGAGCACTCATCTTGCAAGAGATGGTGGGAGTTAAAAAAGCACCTTCCTACAAGTCTTTTGAATCCTGGCAGACCACTGACAGTTACATCAATACAAAGCTAAACACTTCAATCTAGTTAAGCAAATTGAAAAGTCTCCAGTTACATAAAACTGATAAAAAAAAATAGACTACTGCTTTGAAGTTCAGGAGAGGTATCTTAAAAACCCACCCACCACAGAAGATATTCTTCATGGATATTTACACAAAATTCCTAAGCATCTGTACCAAGATGTATATGAAACAGTAAACTGAAGTTGAACAAATTGGTGTAAAGGTAGTTGCAGTAAGTATTTTATGAAAACGTTAGGAAATTAGATGATATTTTGGAAATGCTACAGATCTTTTAGCCAGTAAGTAAAATTCTGTTGATCTAAACATTTTAAGCTTGCATTTTGATGTGAAAATATTGAGTATTACCCATGGCCAGCTGCAGTGTTAAAAAAGATACAACTCTAAACAAAAGACAAAACTTCACATGCTGAAAATTTCAACCAGGGTAAATCACTGGAGTCAGTATTTATGACTTTGTTACATTTATGGGTTTGGAACCAACACAACAATGTTCCCTACAAATTACTTCTAGTGGAACAGCATAAAAAAACCCCAGAGAGCTACACAGTATTTCTAATGAAAAGTGCTAACGTCTAAAATTTAGAAACATTTCATTTTCACCAACGTGTAGCATCTCACTTCATTTTGAAGTTACTACTGAGTTTCCAAATACTACCACCAAAATAAAAATCTGATTCTGCCTATACTGTAAGAAACAAGTTTTTCAAAAGATCAAACAAACATTCTCTCTCTCAACAGGTAATTGCAAGCTATGGCTGATCCCTATAGGAAACATGAATCTAGTTTAGGATTTGTAATCTACCCTTCAGATTTCTAGTCACAATAATCAATGGCTTACTATATGCTTAATGAATTTTGTGACCTTTAGGAAAGCATACGTGGCTTAACCATTTTCAGGGTATTTAATAATTTAAACTTTGGAAGAAAACATTTACTTCGTTCAATAGAGATGAGAATATTTTATCCGCCTGTGATAAGTGACATTTTATTTCTTTGACAGGAGATCAGTCTTAATTACAATGCCATTAATTTTTTTTGTTTTAGTAAATAAATGTATTAGAAAGCACCTGCCAGTCATTGGACCAAAGAGGCCAGAAGAACAAAATCAATACTCTTATAAATCTGCATGATCACTTAAATAAAAAATTTAAGACAAAGCATGTCTGTATTCAAATATAGAAAGACATTCAGTTTTTGCAAGAGGACACAGGACTCTTGGACAGTATCAGTAAAACTATGAATAAAAGCGTATTAATAAAATTTATAATATCACAGCAGCATGCATTTTTAGGTTATAACTACTGAAGCTTCAAAAGTTGTCTTCTCTATTGCTGTATTTCACTGTAAAACCGATTTTTTTTTATTTTGTCTTCAGATACACTGTGAAGATTATAGGCAAAAAAAATTGAAATTAAGATGCAATACGGATACAAAAAAACCCTCCAGCTCCACAACAGAAGTCTTGTCTGAAGAACTGCATTCAAAACCCAAAAAGATATCAGTATTTTTAAAACTGCAGTAAGAAATTCAATTTTGAAAATTACTAGTTTACAAAACTAGGCCTTACTTGGTGTCATATAAATTGAAGAGATAGGTTATTTTTGCCTTTTAAGGAGCTGCCCGTTTCAAAATATATTATTTATTACACTTTCAATGGCAGGGAGTATGAGAAAATATCTGTGGGAGTACATTGTGATTTTCAACTATTTATTTCTCAATTGAAGTCAGTGCTTTGTAGTATTTTCACAATTGACTGTGTAGAAGTACTTCTGTTTTTAAAAGAGGATTACAAATTTCTAATGATGACTAGAAAACTGTAAGAACAATCTCAAATTTCTAAAGCTTCACTAAATTCCAACCACTCAACCACTGCACTTCTATAGTAAATATCCCTTTGAAAAAAAAAATTAGGAAAAAAAGCGCCCTTGCTCTCAACTGTCAATTTTAATTGAAGACATTGAGATAAATGTAAAAAGAAAAAGAAAAATCTGGGCAAATAAAGTTATGTTTTGCAGAATTGTCAAAAACCACTACAGAACATATAGTCAGCCCAACACCAAAAAATGGTTAGTACCCTTACCCCAGGTATGAAGGTAAAGACGTTGTATTTTTGATTTTTTATGGCATTTTTGGGGTATTTTTCTTCACACTTTTCAGGACACCCAAGCCACACTGTGCGAGCCTTCAGCTCTTTCTTTCTTCGGCAAATGTTTATGAGCCAATCAGAACAACTGAAAAGAAAAACAATTGTTTACTTTAAAGCTAAGAATTTACTACCTGTGATTACTACTTCCAAACCTGAAACCCTAAAGGCAAATACCTAAGAAAAGCAGGCTTAAAAATTTTTGCCACATATAAATAAGCAAGCATGATGTCGACTTGTAGTATTTAGGGCAATTACACAGTACTCAAACTCATTCAGACATATACATATATAAACACTTGCACATTCTTTAGAAGAAATCCTAATAAAATAATGCTATTTCACTAAACCTTGCCCTGACACAGGTTCAAAACATTCTGCATTAGCAGTGACTAAATTCTCCCACCTTTAAATAATTAACTGAGCCATCACACTTTACAATCCTTTGGCTAAACTCTTTATCTTGTATTACTGATACTGAAATTATGCTAATGATTGAAGAGGAAATAAGGCTCCTGTTAGATAGCTAGAAAAATTTCAACAGCTTTGTATACAGTTACCACGTAATTTGTAAATCTTAGTTTCCTCCATAAGACTGCCTATAGCAGATGTAACAGGGAAGCATGCCCAATGCCACACTGTCAAATCTTTTCAACTAACAAAGCCCAATTATGGAAATGCAGATCACACAATGATCGGTGAGGGTGAACTTCAGTTCACAGGAAAAAGCAACAGCATCCTTGCCTAACCTGCTTACAAATCTACTGAAGAAGGTTTAAACAATGAGCAACAAGATAGACAGGAAGAGCTCACAACCACCTTTAAAAACAGCTGCAATTTGGATAAGTATGTGGGAATGATGGGATGAGATCACAAGGTAAGGAGGAACAAAAGGCTGGCGAATGGAATGATGACACTGAGGCTCAGCAGACTATTTACTAACAACAGTAAAACAAGAAACAAACATGCATGTGACTGAACTCAACTCACAAACTATAATCAGCCTAACACTTGCTAGGACTATCCACAGGGGCAGGTTATTAACACAGATGAGTACAGATGGTTTGGAAAGAACTGGTACTGTGGAAAGAGAAGTTTTGCTATACACTCTATATACTTGTTTTACAATCCCATACGTTAAAGGAGAATCTCTCTGCCTTTTTTAATACTGGGGGGAGGTGCCTTAATCATGTTGGGAGTCTGTTTTAGGCAAGTGAATCAGGAAAGCTGAGCAGCCAGGCCTTCTGCGAGCGCCTACTGAGGCCGAAGCACAGACCTCACTGGTCAGTATATTTTAGCTACATCAGCAGGTGAAGGTGAAAGTGACACACATTTCCCAGTGAGGTTTTTGAATATACTGACAGTATTTTTGATGCAGAAGAAAAAAGTAACCATTAGGAAGCTCTTCTAAATTGTATTCAAACCAACAGAAAGGATTTTGCTGGGGGAAACAGGATCAATCCAGTCACCTCAGCATTGTTTCCTGGATGAATTCTGTATAGTCAATCTGTTTGTATGTATTCGTACACACCTGAAAGAAAACAGAAAGTCATAACCAACACTGACACGTCAAGAGCAACTTCTAAAGTGGAAGTAATTTTCCTTTGAGAAGAACCAGATGCACTGCTGCTTGAGGATACATGCCCTCTCTTGTGGGGCTTTGAGCACCCTGATCTTGTGAAGGATGTGCCTGCCCATGGCTGGGGAGGTTGGAGTAGATGATCTGTAAAGGTTCCTTCCAACCCAAATCATTCTAAGATTCTATGTATCTAATAAAGCTTAGCTCTCAAGATATTTCTCATAAAGGACTGGTGGGAGAGGCGGTGATCGGAGGTAGTCTTGGCCTTAGTGATCATGAAATAGTAGAGTTTTCGATTTTTGGTGAGGTAAGGAAGGGGGTCAGCAAAACCACCACCACAGACTTCTGGAGGGCAGATTTTGGCCTGTTCAGAACACTGGTTGGGAGACTCCCTCGGGAGACAGTCCTGAAGGACAAAGGGGTCCAGGAAGGCTGGGTATTTTTCAAGGAAGAAGTCTTAAAGGCACAGGAGCAGGCTGTCCCCATGTGCCGTAAGACAAATCGGCGGGGAAGATGACCGGCCTGGCTGGACAGAGGTCTACTACTGCAACTCAGGAAAAAAAGGAGAGCTTACCAGCTGTGGAAGAAGGGGCAGACAACCCAAGAAGAGTACAAGGATCTTGTCAGGTCATGCAGAGAGGAAATTAGAAAGGCAAAAACCCAGCTGGAATTTAACCTGGCCACTGCTGTAAGGGATAATAAGAAGAGTTTTTATAAATATGTTAACAGCAAAAAGAGAGCCAGGGAGAACCTCCATCCTCTAGTGGATGCAAGGGGGAACATTGCCGCTAAAGACAAGGAAAAGGCTGGGACACTTAACACCTTCTTTGCCTCGGTCTTTAATGGCCCAACGAGTTATTCCCCAGGTACCCAGCCTCCTGAGCTGAAAGA
>NW_009259588.1:1494786-1501022 GCF_000687185.1 Egretta garzetta
GGGCTGCCCAGGGAGGTGGTCGAGTCCCCATCCCTGGAGGTATTTAAAAGAAGGATAGATGAGGTGCTTAGGGACATGGTTTAGTGGTGGGATGTCAGGGTTAGGTTAATGGTTGGACTTGATGATCTTAAAGATCTTTTCCAACCTAGATGATTCTATGATTCTATATTCTTGGAACTGACACATTTGGAAAAAAATCATAATTGCAGAGTAGCTTGTTATAAAACCAACATAATTTCAGTGAAGTTCTGCAAAGCTTTATCTAGAATTTGTAGGGTAATTGACTGTTGAATATTTCATTTTCAGACAACAAAAAGCTGGAAGAGATAAGAGTATGTGCAAAGAGGAGATTAGATTTCAAAGCTGTCTTGGCAGATTGGATAAACTACCTAGAAGAGGTAGAACACAGTTAAACAGGCAAAAGCACAACATAGTACGCTTACACAGAAAGAGTCAACTACACAAATACAGAACTGGTGGAGAGTTAGTAGATGGCAACTCAGAAAAGGAGTACGCAGTTACTGCCTAAGAATGATATACACGTGCAAAAAAAGGCATATACCCGGTCAGCGTGGACAGGCATACTGCTAGCAAGTCATGAGAGCATTCCTTTTTCTCAATCCAGTGCTAGCAAGATCTCAGTTGGCTTGCAATACCATTTTGAATACCAAACCTCAACAGGCCTACCGGGAAAAGAAAGACCACACATAAGAGCAACAAAACAAATTACAGGTCTAGAAAGCAGTGTAGGCTGGTCTACTGGATGCACCAAAAGAAACAGTTCAGAGAAGGCTGAGTGTGGACCTAATGTGGTGACAAGTACATAAGAAACAGCTGTGAAGAGGAAAGGGACAATTACTCTCTAGGTCCACCATGATTAAGTAATGACAGACTTCAACTGTGGCAAATAAGAGGCAGGGGGACAGACACTGAGTAAATGCTTCTAACGACTAGGGTGGAAAGAAACACTTAAGGAGGCTGGAATTGCTACCACTGCAGGTCTCAGATCAGAGATACGCGATAGGTGTAATTCATCCTGTGCAGGCAGGGAATTGACTGGATGACCTCTTAAGGTCCCCTCCTATTCCATTTTTCCACAATTATAGAATCATGGTACACACAAATATGCAGAGAAGGAAGGCTGATAGCTAGCTTACATCACCACAGTCCAACTTAAAATGTTTGTCTGTAGCCTACATTATCCCAGGCGTATTACAAACTAATTTTGCCAAAGAACAAATGGAATTCAAAGTTGCAGGCTCTTTCTAAAGAAAACTAGAAGTTATGCAATAGTAAAATCATTCAAAGCAATGTTGACTTTGTTATGGAAATGCCACTACACCAACACTCACAAGCTGACATTTAAAACACTTCCATTTTAAATGTTGGATTCTTAAGATATCCCCCCAAAGCTTTCACTATGGAATGGACATTAATTTGGTTTGATCCTGTGTAAACATGCTTTTTATTTTTGTTACAAGTATATGCGCATTCAGCAACTTTTTCCCATCTCTTTTAAAATAGTGACGAAGAATTACTCTATCATAAAAACTGTAATGGTGTTAGTTCAACATTCAAAATTCAGCCCTGTTATTTAGTAACATACAAGAATTGCCTTGATCATTACTTAAATTTCTCTTTAAAGCAAAATGAACAGCAGTCTTCAAGTCATGGTTCTACAATCAGTTTAATGGCTGTGAACCTATCCTGCTGCTGCTGAGATGGCTAGTACCACCCTCCAACCACAGCAAAGGGGTGGATTCGTGCCCCATCCCTTGTGCTGACATAACTACTCATGCATCTGCATGGGTAAACCGCACGCTCAAATTGATCCAGCTGTAAACTAAGGCAGAATAAAAAGGGGGACTATTTTCAGTTAGATCTACCCTGATCTTAAAAAAAAAACAAACAAACAAACAAAAAAAAAACACCACACACAAAAAAACCCACTATAAAACTGTAAAAATAGTTGAAACAACACAGGCTACATGCTTGCAGGAGAAGGTGGAACAATCCCACTCAGTGCCAGCTTGGATTTACGCTTGATAAAACCATTCATGGAATGAAAGCTTTAAATGTATTAGTTTCCAGGGCAGGGGGATGGAGGGGACAATAGAAATGGAAGAGACAGCTTAGCTGTATAGTAAAAAAATATCGAGACAGATCTGTATCAAAAAAGTTCCAAGGAAAGTAATTTTTTCTGGGGAAAGTGAACAAGCATGACAGCTTCTGTCTGCAAGCCCATAGACAAAAATTTCCTCACAGCCTTTGAAATCCTGCATTACTTAAATCAGTGTCTGAATTTAAACTGTAAACAGACTGAACATTTGACTAGGCACGGTCTCTTTTGTAGAATGATTTCTTCACACACTGAGGACTTTTCTATTGCTAAGATTAAACATTTGACTAAAGCAACTGAATTACACTGCCTTCCTTGCCACGGAGTTTCCCCTTCTTGAAACTACTTTTTCTGTTACAGATCGACAGGGAAGATGAAACAGATGCCATAATGACCATTAGTTTAGCAAATGCCGAAAAGTGCAGACACAAGAATGATCTGACTGGGAAAAAACTGTGATACCTTTGATAAAAGGGATTTGACTGACAGACAGCTAACAATGCTCAAGTTCTCAGAAGCAAGAAAATCTCAGAAGATGGAAATATTATAGGTTACACCCAAATCAGTATCATAATGTTTCAGATCAGTTTTACTACCTTAAAAGTAAAAATCAATTAGATTCTGTCATTTACAGTCTCAGCAGTAATCACTGTTATATCACAGGAAGAGGTGGACATGCTGGCCTCAGAAATCCTAATCAATTTACATCAATTCAGATTTTTAAGAACAGCAAAACCTAACTATTTTTGAAACTCACAATTACCAACACCCAACACATACTTAATCTGTTCTCAAATTAGCATTCCTCAATACAGAAACTATTTTTGTGCAAGGGTATGAACATTTCATGGGCTTTTTGTACCCACTAAATTTGTGTGAAAGAAACATCAAGAGATAAATCAGAATAGCATTCTCTCAGTTTCAAATATCCTAAAGACACAATGTTAGATTTACTATGATCAAGACACACTTTAGATTTTCCTCAAATCTTCAATGTAAAACCACACCTTATGCTATGCATTCAGTGATTAAAAAACACATTCTTATTTATTGATTTAAGCGTTTATTTCAAATGTCCTTGCCTGGAAAATTCAACACGTGCACAGAAAGCTTATTTTCCTTAAGCTAGCTATAAGCCATGTTGTCTATATCAATACAACAGATTGTATATATGAAGAAATGAGTAATTGATAAAGGAACTTTAAGGTGTATCTACTAAATGGCTTTTTACCAACCTCTTTCCTAATGTACTTTTTTATTTGAAGGAAAATAACCACAGTCTTCACATTAGTGATTCACTGATTCCATATTAAAATTCCATATTCCATGGCATTCACTGATGCCATATTATAAAAAAAATTAAGTAATTGTTAAATAAGAACCCTTAACTTTTTTATAAATAGAGTGTATCTCTCCAAGTCAAAAGCTAAAGTAAAAGTCTCAACTGACTCTGCAGCTCTAATAATAAAGGCTTTTTTTATTTTCTCTTTTCATTACTTTTATCCTACAAGCTTA
The DNA here is from genome assembly GCF_000687185.1 of Egretta garzetta. Lineage (NCBI taxonomy): Eukaryota > Metazoa > Chordata > Aves > Pelecaniformes > Ardeidae > Egretta > Egretta garzetta. The sequence goes on from NW_009259588.1 coordinate 1,498,421, forward strand.
ACTGCCAGTATCTTTCACAAAACAGCATTTTCATCAGAATGGAAAGATAATATAAAAGCTCTATATTGTCTGCAAGGGTCAGCTTTTCCTTATTAGGTTTTAAGTAGCAGAAACTAGTTCTGCAAAGAAAACATACTGTAATTATTGTACTCAACAGGTAGCTTCAGTAATCAGGCCAAAAGCAACACAGTGGTCATGTCATTCTTAAAAGATCAGCATTTTCCCATGCTTCTGCATAACAAATGCGTTGCAGATTAATTGAAAGCGTACAGGCCATCTTAGAGCCCAAATTAATCCGAGCATTTGATATCCCCTTCACTTCATATGGAAATGCCATTCAATGGCACCATTTTCATAGGGACAAAGTGTTTTTTGATAACAAGTGGAATGTAAATCTCATGAGAAAGAAATCAATCCAGCCCAAAGAACTCCAGAGTATTGATCTATGTGCATTATAATTTCACAAGCTTGAAGAGAATTTGTAAGTTAAAGGGGAAATGATTACAGGCACAAAACAGCTGCTATATCACAAAGTTTTCTTTTAACTGTGCTATGAAAGCAAGAAATAAGCAGTTTCTGAAGTTAAAAGTTATATTGGTTGAATTAAATCTTCAGTTTGTTCAAAATCAAAGAAAACATTTGATTTATGATTTTTTTCTTGCAAATGTAAGAACTGTTTAAAGACCTGCAGATTTGCAAATAAAGTTCACGCCATTCAGTTCCGATCAACAAGCCTATTGTCTAGACAGAAGTTAAAAGCTGAATAAAGGATTTTTACAAAATCAATTTTAACGTACAGTGAACTTTGTCAAAGCTTCCATATTTGCTCCTGCCAAAAGGGTGAAACTTTTTCAACTAAACAGTAATACTTTGTGATGTAGCAACAAAAATCTATAGAATATGAAATTCTACAGCTGCAAAGTAAGAGATGGAAAACTTCCTCTCACAAAAATGAGATTAATTCTAACAATGCAAGACAGACAGAAAAACCCTAGTGGCTATGAGGGGGTTTTGTTTGTTTGCAACAAATAAAGTGATTTTGAACACAAACACAAGACTTTCACTGAGAACCCAAAAGAAATCAGGGGCCCCCTGAGCTCAGCTCCAGACAGATGCTGTCTTTTATTGTGTTTATCTTTCTGTCACGGCTTTGAAAAATTTACAGTTCAGTTTAAAGCACAAAAGGAAATTCTGGGTGTGGAAGCTGAGATTTCAGCCTCACCCAGTCTCAGGTATGATAAAATAATTCCCATAAAAACAGGGTGAAATTTTAAGTTCTGCTCAACTGAACAGGTTTCAGACTGTTATGCTGTATTTAATCTCACATTACACTTAGAAGAATGCAGTTTGCCTCCTGGAAATAAATTTCAGTTGTCTGCATAACATATAATCCACCATCAACCCACATGCAAATTGTTTTCTCGCATGTTCCTCTCCATTTCAAGTGTGAAAGCATCAACACCCAACTCTATCCCAAACTGATACTTTACACCCCATGAAAACAGCGCAACTCATTCTGCTACACAGCGTAAGTAATAACTGCATGTATGACAATACAGTAGCCTCCAGGTTTCCTGTATCTTTTGCATGATCCTAGGCAACTTTATGAACTGCAAAAACTCTAGTATTCTGTGGGCCCCAGCAAAAGTTCATTAAGTTTTATTATAATGAGAAACCATAGAAAAAAATAACACCAACTGCACATCCCTGACTTTTATCAGTAACAAAGCCTCAGTGGTGCCCTCAACCCAGAAGAAACCTCCCTATCACCTCACCACGATGGGTATTTACATAGTCACTCAGAAACGCTCACCCAGGCTGAGGTTTTTATCCAGCCTGACTAGACCACTAGATAAGATACCATGGGATTCACCTTCTTCCCAGCTAATTCTCCCCATTTCATCTAAGCAGATGTCTGCACCTTTCTCATGGGAGTATCCTCAGCTTGCAAACATCCTACTGAAATTTCAAGCTTCTGCTAGGATCTGGTAGTCTTTTATTTTTTCCAATAGAGACTTTATTTTTTCCATGAAAAATGAGAACTACCTGCTATGATGTTCTGTTATAGGAAACACTAGTGTGATTAAAATGCCTCAAGGTATAAATACAAGACTGAATAGACTCTATTGTATCAAAATTCAGCTGAGGAAATCCACAAAGGAGTCATCATACTCCTCTAAGGCCTCTTTCTTAGTGAGGATTTCGCTTTTACAGATCTACATTAGTAGTAAAATATGTATAAGACAGAAAAATAATGAATCCATAATGTAGTTTCCTTGCTCTCTTCATTCTCAAAAATCCATCACAATGATGGCTCAAGTATTTTAATTAGTAAGTTCTAAGAAGTTTGAAAGTTTCTAGGCTCAAGCTCCACTTAAAGCCGAGATGTACCTGTCAATTTTAAAAAGCAAGTAAGAACATGAAATTTTGCAATCCTCATCATTAATGACACTTTCTTGTGACCTACTCTTATGTTTATTAATTAGTTCCAACAAACTCATCTTGCAATTGCCTGCCTCTATCCAAACACTGTAAATTCTCTGCCAGGGCAACTACAGGGTGCAGTCTTTACTGGTCTACACCTGTTCATGAAACTTGCAGG
>NW_009259588.1:1501183-1516032 GCF_000687185.1 Egretta garzetta
CCACTAGTACTTAAAAGAGCTGAACTCACCTAAAGTACACTGTTGGAAAGATACATCTTTTGGATGTATCTTTATCTCTTTAAATACTTAAAAATGTTTTTTTAAAAACTACAATGGTAGTTCTGTAACAGAAACATTGTTTCCAAAAGTAATTTACATATACAAACGCTGCTTCTGTAAACTTTACTACCTTACTTCCTTCCTGCTACTTTCTAAATACTTATTCCCTATAATAAAATTAATAATCCATGAGGTTTTGTTAAATCATTTTAGAAAAAAAGAAATCACAGATTATATTTTCTACAAATAGTAAAGCTGTATAACAAAATTATTTCAAAACTAAAGGTGCACAAATACAGCTTTGCTTAGGTAAAACAAGTGCCATGAAAGCCACCTGTGAAGACTTCTAAATCAATTCTAAAATCATCTGCCAAAATAAGCATTCATCATTTAAATTCACTGAAAACGCTCCACTCACTTCACTTGACTGATTCTCACATATTTATCACTCAATAGCAGTTTTATCATCCTAATAGCGGTTTCTGTATTTAGAAATTTGCTAGCAATTCACTAGAAAGTTACTATTCCAAGGCAATTGCATACAGCAGAGTTTATCACAAAACATTTCTAAATAAGAACCAAATCACAAGAGCTAACTCCAGCTGCAATTCACTCCAAGGACACCAGTTACATGTATTCTTTAACCTTTAAAGTTGAAGTGTTAATTAATCATTAGTTATTGAATTTGCTTTTTCTTTTCAGCAACATCAATAAAATGTGTATATTGTCAGCTTAACACTCTAATGCCCTCAAAAGCAAAAGAAAGTTTTAACCCCTCTACCCAGATGTGTTTTTGAATAGAAGTGAGGACCAGGCTTATATGCCATATCATTGACCTCAGACTCTCTTAAAAGCTGCTCTTTTCCTTACAAGTCAGCAAAGCAGAGGAGAAGTACACAGCAGCAGCTCCTCAGAACTACTTTTTTTTTTTTTTTTTTTAATAAACTGCTGGTAGTGTCCTAGTAGGGAAAAATGCAGGCAAAGCAATCAAAAGGTGCATGACAAGCAAATTACTGTGTTCCTGTACTCTGCAAATATCACACAATATACAGTTACTATTTACTTAACTCGTTTAATAGTTTAATAAGAAGTACTGGTATGCAACAAACCTAGTGCAAAGGAACTTCCAACCACCACAGATAAACCATTCTAAGCCTCTTCTTCTCTGAGAAATTCTGGCTCTTGGTAGAGTATGGTAATCACTCTCATCATTTTCAAAGCCTTCTTCTGACATCATTAGTGGCATTTCATCCAAATGAGAGGACTCATCTTCCACCTGGTACCTGGCAAAATGAAATAAAAACACTAATTAAATAGCCAATACATATTTTTTTTTATTACTGGAAATCTCCTAACTTTTGCAATACAGAATTTTATTAGAGAGATATTATCATCTAAACATCTCATGTATTTGTGCTAACACATCAAGAAGAAATTCTGATTTGAGTTAAAAATGTGTAATACAGCAAAAAGGCCTGCAATCAATCATTGTCAATCACAGTATAAATCAACCTAGGGAGATTCTTGTTTCTTACACAATTTGTAAACACAAAGCTGTAACTTCATACTTTTCAAAGGCTTCTTTGTAAGATTTTGTTAAACAGAATTTACTTGGCAAAGTTTATAGCAGATGCAAATGACTGGGTTTTCATGAAGTACAGACCTCAGATTTCCACTGAGCTTCTTCAGCTTGCTTTCCTGATGTCTATTCCTATGTGCGCAGGCCTCTATTTGAGTCACACTTTCTACATGACTCATTAAGATCTTAGTTTTAATTACTAAAACATTACAGTTACTTTTATAGTTCTATGCAAACACATTCAGCAAGTCAAAACAGATTTGCTTGTGGGACCTATGGAAACAACACTAAGGTAACAATGGTCTTTTCCTCTCCTGAAAACTATTCTCCACTTAAATTTTACATTTCTGGAATGCTTACGCCAAGACAAAACACTGGAATATTTGATAAGAAAATTCCCCTAAGTGTATGTAAATTGAGTAACTTATTTAGTTCATATTTTTACACCATTGGGAAGGTAACTGAAAAACTGCACTATTACTCAGATTTCCTTTCATAGACTATTAAAGACGACTACTAAGGATATTAATTAGAAGAAAATTTTTAAAGGAATTAAATGTTATAGGCTAGCAAAGATCATCTACTTGAATGCAATAACACATAACATAACCCTAATCAATAAAAACATATGGTAAACAAAATGGTCAGAAAAGCTGGCTGCACAAACGCTTACAAAATACATGAAAAATGTATCAAATGGAACACAAAAGCAAAAACTTTTAAATATATAATAATATTACTTGACACTATTGACAATGGTAGTTGGGCAGTCTTTAAATAGGAACAGCTGATGAAAAAAGTATCTGACCAGAATAAATGAAAAGATATTCTGCATATGCATTCTTAAAATTTCTCAAATGCTTTATTAGAAGACAACTAGCAGACTACTATCAATCTATTCTTTGTGTAATATGCAATTTATCTGCCTTGACATTATTCTTCACTACTCCCAGTGCAAGAATAATTCCTAGAGCTCAGGAAAAAAAAAGAAACACAAGAAAAAGGATTGAGTCACAAAAAAATACGAGTCTTTGGAACAGAATTATTAAGTTTGATTTTTATGAAGCTGTATTGTATACTCATCTCTTACAATGTGCATCCTGGGACCATCCCATTTTCCCCACAGCAACCCAAAACCAATCTATATAAAAGCAGTAATTAACAAAAGCAAAAATCCATTCCCTTTATGCGAGACAGCAGCAGGAGTGCATGGTGCTCTGCCTGGGGATGGATGAGGAACCAACTGAGAGCTTCTGGGTCAGGATTAAAGAGAGGACAGGTAAAGATGACATTATACTGGGTGTCTGCCATAGGCCACCTGAACAAGAAGATGAGGCCTTTTACAGACAGAGAGCAGCAGCCTCACATTCACAGACCTTGGTCTTCATGGGGGACTTCCACCACCCTGATATCTGCTGGAGGGACAACACAAAAGGACATAAGTAGTCCTGGAGGGTCCTCCAATGTTTTCACAACAACTTCATTCTCCAAGTAATTAGAGGAGCCAATGAGGAGAGGTACTCTGCTGGACCTCATACTCACCAAGCAAGGAGGGGCCCACTGGGGAATATCACTCCTATCTTCAAGAAGGGCAGGAAGGGGGACCCAGGGGACTACATACCAGTCAGCCTCGCCACAATCCCCAGGAAGGTGATGGAGCAGCTCACCCTGGAAACCATTTCCAGGCACACAAAGGACAAGAAAATCATCAGGAGTAATCAGCATGGCTTCACCAGTAGGAAGTCATGCTTGGCCAACTTGATAAAATTCTACGAAAAAATAAGTGGCCTGGCAGATGAGGGGAGAGCAGTGTATAGTGTCTACTTGGACTTCAGTAAGACCTTTGACACTGTCTCCCCTAAAATCCTCATAGACAAGCTGCTGATACAGGGGCTGGATGAGCAGACAGTAAGGTGGACTGAAAACTGGCTGAGCAGTCAGACCCAAAGAGTGGTCAGTGGCACAAAGTCTAGTTGGAGGCCAGTAACTAGCTGTGTACCCCAGGGGTCCATACTGGGTCCAGTCCCATTTAACATCTTCATTAGTGATCTGGGTGATGGGGCAGAGCACACTCTCAGCAAGTTTGCAGATGACACAAAACTGGAATAAGTGTCTGATAGGCCAGAGAGGTGTGCTGTCATCCAGTGCAAACTTGACAGGCTGGAGAAATACATTGACAGGAACCTCAAGAAGCTCAGCAAGAAGTGCAAAGTCCTGCAACTATGAGGAACACCACCACACACCAGTATATGCTGGGGGCCACCCAGCTGGAAAGGAGCTTGGCAGAAAAGAACCTGGGGATCCTGGTGGACACCACATTGAACATAAGCCAGACACAAAGAAAGCTACTGGTATCCTGGGCTGTGTTAGGCAACGTATTGCCAGCAGGTCAAGGGAGATCCTTCCCCTCTTCTCAGCACTGGTGAGGCCACACACTAGACTCCTGTGTCCAGTTTTAGGCTCCCCAGTACAAAAAAGACATGAGCATACTGGAGAGAGTCCAATGAAGGGCCATGAAGGTGATTACGAGACTCAAGCATCTCTCCTATAAGGGAAATCTGAGCAAGCTAAGACTGCTCAGCCTGGAGAAGACAAGGCATGGGCAGGATCTTATTAATGTCTATAAATACCTGAATGGAGGTTGCAAAGAGGACTGACACAAGCTCTCTTTAGGTAGTGCCCAGTCACAGGACAAGAGGCAATGGGCATAAATTGAAACAGAGGAGGTGCTGTCAGGAAATGCTTTTTTACCATGAGTATGACTGAGTGCTGGCAAGGGTTGTCCAGGGAGGTTATGGCACCTCCATCCTTGGAGATGTTTAAAAGCTACCTGGACATGATCCTGGGCAACCAGCTCTAGGAGGCCCTGCTTGAGCAGGGGGGAGTTCTGCTGGCACAGAACAGCACCCTGAGCAGTATTCTGTCCAAAAACTTGATAGACAAACCCAATATCTGAAAAAGAAAGTAACACTACAAACACCAGGACTAAGCATAAAAAAGCACCATCACCAGATTTGCATTTTCTCAACTTACTGTATAATTAATACAAAAATCTGAAACCATTTCCTTTTCCCTAGATTTTCTCTGTTGTGCCCTGTTGCATACAGGAATATACTAAGGCAGTTATTAACCTTTTTGGATGCCAAGAAAGGTAGTGGGGGAAGGAGGGACTGTATTGTAGTATTACATTTCTATTGAAAAAGTACACCACATACTTTACATTGGCTATGTAATAAACTGGTATCACTACAGTTAAGAAGGAAGAGCTAATAAGGAAGGAGAGAAAAAAAAAAACCACACCAAACCCACTACTGGTTAACCAGTCGTTAGCTAGACACTTCCTCTTTTGGTTGGCAGGGGATGCCCTATTTTCTGCACCTCCTTTGAATCACTTGGCATGGGACATTACTAAGGGATGTTAACAATGTGTTCAGATCAGATAATGCATAACTAGAAATAATAATACGCACACACACCCTACTCCCACTGCAAGTCAGCTGAGTATTGAAACATTAAACATGTTAGACCTTGTGAAGAAAAATCTTAATCTGTTTCAAATTATGCAAAAGCACAACCACACTGCAGAAAACACAACAAAAGTTTCAAACTAAAAAAACTGTGTAAATTTTTTTAGAAGTTACAAGCTCCCAGAAAGTTAGTTATGTGAAAATATGGCACAGAAAATGCTTTCAGAATTATTACCACCAGTACCCACTTGAAAGAAAAGGAAAATAAAGGTTAAAACAAACATGAAAAACTTGATCTTCACAAACAATGTTGCCTGCAAGAAGCTGCATCTGATGTTTTGTTTAATACAGCAACCTGGCAATGTTTTCCATTCCCATTACTATCAACAGTCATTAAGAAGACACACTATACAAAAAATTCTCTTCCCTAAACAAAGCGGTTATTACATGTTAACATGTATATTATACTAAGTTATATGGATTACTCTCAGAATAGACTAATTTTAATACTAGAAAGTAAAACCACCACTTAGAAAAAAAACTTAAGATACTACTTTATGCTGAGACTTCCAGTAAGACAGGCCTGTGTTTAAGCAGATTCACATTCAATGCTCTTATCTCTCCTGGTTAAATTTGCTAATTACATTATCAAGGTTTTAACAGAGCTTTCTGTTGCATTGTGTTCTGCTTTTAGACATCCAAACAATTAATATTGCATTTGTAATACTATCTTGTGAAATCACAAACTTCCAGCTGTACTGGAGTATACAGCAAGATATTGCAAAATAATAGATCCCTTTTACTTCTGTATGAAGTTAACAAGTGTCTGATTCAGAAAAAAATATCCTTTATATACAAGGTAACATAGCAAACATGGTTAAAGTCTCTCCTGAAGGAACACGTTAATGCAAGAGAATTATGGGAGTGAGACTTGCCTGAAAAAACACATTTACAGGCATGCATAATATTTAAATCTACTCTTGTAAAAGTGGTAACATTCACAGAGCACATTGATGTCCTAATCATAATTTCTTTAAGGTTTATTTGACATTATAAGCAAATACTTTTTTCCACATTCAGTATCTAGGTTTGCACTTTTAAATATGGAGCTTCACCAAGTAGTGAAGATAATGAGCATAAGCACCATCATGTTTAGTAATCCTGACTTCAAAATACAGCCTCTGAACTGGCAAGCAATTTATTCTGTTTCAAAAGCAATTTTGCTATTGTGTTGGAAAATTGTACTTCAGTATTTAAAAACAATAAGATAATGAATAATGGATTTTTTTTCATAACTAGGATGAGGACAAAAATCTTTATGTCTTTGTTGCCTAGTATTTTTCTGCACTTAATTGCTTGAAGTGCTGATTTTCCTTGAGTGACAAATCAATTAAGTATAATCCTAGAAACTTTTATTAAAATAGGGAAGCACTGAAAGCAACATGAATAAAGAAGCCAGAGTGAAGACATCAAAACTCTCAGCACGAGTGCTACTAAATCAGGTACAAAGACAACTACCTTGACAAAAATATTGTTTCCCAAGGAAAAAGGAACATTAATATTAAACAACTTTCAACAAAATCTGACTACTATTCAGAATATCATTTAACAGATTTAAGTGAAAGGAAACCATGTACAATAAATACTTTTAAATGAAATTTTGATATAAACATCTGCTGTGAAAATTATGTCTCAAATCACCTGTACCTACATCACTCCACTTTGATGGCTGTTTTCCAAAGTAGATGCGGCTGCAGAGCTCCATGAGTGCCATAACTTGTAATGGAAACCATTTTAATTCACAGAATCACACAGAATGGCAAGGGTTGGAAGGGACCCCTGGAGGTCATCTAGTCCAACCCCCCTGCAGCAAGCAGGGACACCGCTAACTAGATAAGATTGCTCAGAGCCCCGTCCAACCTGGCCTTGAATGTTTCCAGGGATGGGGCCTCCACTACCTCTCTGGGCAACCTGTTCCAGTGTTTCACCACCCTCATTGTAAAGAATGTCTTCCTTACATCCAGGCTAAACCTACCCTGTTTTAGTTTAAAACCTTACCCCTTGTCCTGTCACAGCTGGCCCTACTAAAAGGGTTGTCCCCATCTTTCCTATAGGCTCTCTTTAAGTATTGAAAGGCTGCAATAAGGTCTCCCCACAGCCTTCTCCAGGCTAAACAACCCTAGCAACAGAAGTAGTCCTAACTGAGCATCTGATTAAAAAAGCCAAGAAAGGCCAGTTCCTGGCAGTTGAGCTACCACTGCTTGCCACTGTGACCACATCCCAGCCCACCAAACACTGGCAATTTGGCTCGGTGGCTGCCGCCAGTCACAGGACTCCCTCTGCTTCTGGTCACGGGCAGAGGAATGACTGGGGGAGTGAAGCAGCATAACCTATCTCAGCCATATCCTGCTCTACCTCCAGTAATTCCTCCAAGGGTTAACCTAGGCGAACACCTTCCCAGTCTGAGGATAAAGGAGATTGTCAAATTGTATAGATGCAGTAGGAGGAATAATGATGAAAGGGACAGGCATATTTATATAAAAAGCAAGAATTGTTTCTTAAAGGACAAGCAGCAACTGCTATAGGCTGCCTGTATCACTGATCAAGCTGTTCAGATCCTGTCATGTGACAAAGAAAAAAATCCCATGAAACTCTGTACAGCAGCAGGAAAAAATTTATTAAGAAATGTACATTCATCCATAAGCATGCTTGTAAGTATACAACATTTTCGTATAACTGTTCCTCTTATTCAAATATCCAGCGTCTCCATAAAACAGATGGCTTTGTTAGAAGCTACCTGAAAAAAATCAAACTACAGATATTTACTTTTTTCAAATATTCTTCTGAATTTCTAAAGATTGGAAGGTATTTCTCCCCTCTAATTTCAAAAACCTCTACGCTTTACACAGCAGTAAATTCAGTTAAACTACAGAACAATCACATTGTTTCGAGATTACAACAAAAGTGGAAAATGGAAAAAAATCTATAGGTAAGTGCATGAAATTTAAAGAATTTCCTTTAACCTCTTCCTCCAAAACACAGAAAAGCTATTTCATAAGTTTTTAGAATTGGTTAGACCTTGCCACTATTTGCCCTATTTAGCTTTAGTTGTGCCTCTAATGTAAGCGCACTCCTAATCAGTATTACTTGGGAAGTCTCTGAATCAAGTCCTGGCCTAAAAGATACACACACACTAAAGCTATTACAAATTTATATGCCGTATCAGAGACAGGTGTGTCAGATCTCTACATGGAAGATGACACTAACCACAGTATTCCAACAGTTATAACAACCACAACCAAAAACCCCTTTGGACAGCTTTTAAGGAAGCTGAAGATTTGCAGAGCTGAACATTTATATCCAGTTTCAACAGTTAACTTTGCTTTTGTGTCCTTGCACAACAGGATCTTTGAAAACCTAATACAACACTCCCATCATAGTGCATGTTTATCCATTGGACAATAAAATAGAGGGGGAAAAGTACTTCTACTGTATGCAGGCAAGCTTATTACTGAGTGTGGCATTGAGATTAATATATTTACTGCAATAAGACCAAATAAATCAGGTTGCCCCCAGCCTTTTACAAATGATGCAGAGATATATTCTGGAAAAACACTAGTCAGCGTTTTTGATCAACTACAATAAAAAAAAAAAGCTGACATCTTCTGCCATGCAGAACTAAGGGAAAAACCCTTAAACCTGTTCAGGTAAAGGTCTAAAAGCAGGCCATATAGTTATTACCAAGGCAGCTCCCTTTCACCAGTAGCTATCAAAAACTGCTTAAATCACAGATACTAAACTACGGGTTCCACCAAACACATAAAGCAAATATTCTGAATGCTATTTGCCTTCTCTCTCCTAGCTCACGCTTTCTTAACCAGAGCTGTATACAGATGAAACAAATTCAGAAGATCTGCATAATGAAGAATTAATGAAAAAAGGCACTCTTCCTTATTCCCCTTCGCTTACCTTACAAAGCACTATGCATATCCTAATACAAGATCTTTTTCAACCCATGACAAGATGAGTGAGTCTCTGCACTTAACAAATAGGTACCAGAAATACCTAAATACACAGCTGGACCTGAGAAAACATCACCTACATTCACCAGAGCCCTATTTTTAATTAGTAGGGTACGTCATTGATCACAACAACGGGACCATTTTATCACTGTCACTGGGTATTGTTATTGACATTGTAGCCCAATCAATTGTTTTCTCTCCCTGTTCTTAGCAATCCAAATGCCTGCCCAAGCAACACAAATCACTATATTTAGATACCACAGATACACACCAGGAAGGCATGCAAATATAGGGCAAAAAGAATAGCTTAAGCATGAACAACCTTAAAAATACATTTACAAAGTTTATTCTACTGCACACACAGTGATGTGCACTCATTGCAAAAGACATCATCATCAGCAATAGCAATCTTAAGTTCTCAAATGTTTTTTTGCCTAAGGACTAAAATGCTTCAGATCAGGTAATTTTTCTAAGAAAAATCATGCTAAAGATTATGTCTATAAACCTACCTTAGTGTGAAAGAGTATTACAGGGCAGAAAAAACCCTAAGGACAACTTTTTCCAAATACACAATTCTAAGTAATGTCAAGTCAAAGAACTGCAATTGATTACTAAAAACAAAAGTTCCTATGACTGTGGATGTAAATTTTGATGACAAAGTATTACAAACTACTTCTCAGGTATGACTCCAGTGAAAGTGTCATTGTATGCAAAAGTATTTTGCAGTTGCAATTGTGAGCAGCTGTATATGCATACAATATGGTTACCTGCATCATTCAATTAAAGATGTCTCTGAAAAGCAAAAGCCGCAGAAACTAAAACAACAATGACAACACACACTGCATAAAAGCTCTAAAAACATTAACATACGGCAAGGCCATTTTTCGAAAGTTATGTATCAAACTATTTTGACCTCTGTCCCAGGCAAAAATGTCATACTCTACACCTATCCTGAATCAGGTGTCAATCCCACAAGCAGTATTATATACCTATGAATAAAGTCTTCAGCAAACAAAGTAACACACAATCCAGGAATGTGAATATGTGCACAAGGGGCATAGAACGCACATTGAGAAGAAAGTTAAAAAATCCACTGCTAACTTCTTTTTCTAAAAACTAGTGGTACTTCATAACTTGAGAGTTGAAAATATACACCCAACCACTATTATGCAAATAAAACATCCCAAGTATAAAGGTGCCACGCAAAAAACCCTGTTGGAAGAATCAGAATTAAGAGATGGTATCTCAGATTCCGCCTAAAAATTACTCAGTGACTTAGTTCCAAACAACGACAGTGAATCTCTGTCCAAAACCACAATTCAGGAAAAGCTGATGACAAAGGACAGTAGGTCCTGCAAGACAGTGACATCAATTTTTATTGTTTTTTTTAATTAAAAGAAAAGAAGTTTTGCTTGGGGGGGGAGGGGAGGAAAGAGACAAACACTTAATTTCAGGTGAGGTCAGTAAAGAACGGGGGGCAACAGTTCTCCTGTAAAAAGAACAAAAAGACATACATGATTGATCTACTTTGTAAGAATGGCATAACAGTATAGACAATTCTCCTAACTACAATTCCACACAGGTTTCTTTGCACCACATTTGATCCTTTCCTCCCTATGCTAAAACAAAAGAGAGGGGTGTATTTGAATGAACATTTGAATATAACAGCATAACATACAGCTGTGTATTTTAATGCATTCTCACTTCCAATACACTACAACATCTATACATCAGTAGCTGTAATGTAAAACACTTATCAGGAATACCACTTCTGGTTGTTCAGAGTTCATGACACTTCCAGCAAGTATCAGCTGAACCTGTAACATTTGCAATTTTCAGTATCACAGTAACAACCAATACATCTCACTTTGAGTTGCTACCTCCAGCAAAGAAAATTTCTGTTCTACAGCGAAGTGGGTTAGACTAATCTGTAATGGTGCATCCACTTAGTTGCCATTTCTGTATGCATGTCACAGAGGAAAAAAAACACAAGACAGGGGCTCTGATTTAAACAAAGCATCACAGGAACGAGGATGATATTAGGAGCTTTCTCCACAAGTAAGTGCAAGTATGCCAGTACACATGCAGACAATTAACAAGCAGTACCCACTCCTGCACACTCCCACAGCTGCTTAACTTTTAGGAGTTTGTGCCCATATCCTGAGTAGCAGGATGAATAGCATTAACAATACTATTTTCTACAAAATAGTAACATAAACATTTACAGTTTATGTTCCTGGACTAAACAATTTATTGCTTCTGGTCAAACAACAGATGTTTGAAGAAGTCACTGTTGCTTCGCAACAGCAGTTTTAAAACATAAAAGTAAACTCAAAAGTAAATTCAGTTCCATCTCCAGAATGCTTTATCACAGAATCTTGCCCTACTGCAACCTCCTAATAAATCTAGTGTGGTCATTCGTAAGTACACTGCTGTGACCCATACTATGAATAATCATGCAAGAGGATTCCTTCCAGTGAGTGAGTGTTTTTCATGACATCACCTCTGTGAATACCTGGAGTGCAACTGAATTTCTGTAACATTGGACACAGCTAGTAAGACCTAATTTTTTCGTACCAGCTCGGGAGTCCCAACACCTCACACCTTAGCCCTATTAGGCCAAATACAAGCATACGCCGACAGCAGCAAGTGCAGGACACCTCAATAAACCAGGTATTTTGCTTATGGATAAATGAGGGTTGACTACTGCTTAGCTCTGTATCAGCTTCAAAATTCCACCAAGCTTCTTGTTTTCCTTCCACCGACCTCATATGACAATGCAGGCACAGTTAACTTCCTTCCTGTATTTAGCACTCAATTACGCCGGGGCTGATGATGACAAATACAAGCCTAACATATGACAACAGTCATGTTAAGCCCCACTGAACGTTTAAGGTGATCCTGGATGTTCTCTGGTCCTCTTCTCCCTTCACAATGTAAACAAAAAGCAGCAGCTATTTCTCCTGTAGATAACAGATCCTTCGTGCTGAAGGACAAAGTGCTGAAACAAGCGCTGAATCAGTCACCTCTTTTTTTTCCCCCAACCTTTCTACAACTATTCAACTTGAATATATTAAACAATACCAAGATTTATTTTTTTTTAATAATTTGAAGATGAACATCTTACTTCAAGATAGATTTCCCTCATTTCTAACAGTAGCACATAAACAGCTCTCTGTCCATCTGAGGTGGGGAAGATGGCAGAAGATATAAAACCTGAATTTCTACTACTAAGTTGCCCTTAAACATCAGAAAAAAAAGCAGAACAGGATGCATGTGTTCATTGAACGATAGGTAACATCTAATGTGTATTTTTAATTATCTTTTTAAACAGGCCTTAACATATACAACTTGAATATATAAAATACATTAATCTTGTCATGTTTATAGATTAAACACATCCCAGAACATTTCCAGGGTTTTACCTGGCTACAATTTTATACAGAAATGTACAATCTCAGGTGTGTATCACCGAAGTTTCTTTAGGTATGCAGGAAAAACATATTCCAGCTTTAAAACACATGCTATTAGTCTGTCAAAATAATCTCAAAAGCACAAAGCACATTAAGGACACACACTGAATGAGAAAGTCTTTGTCCTCACTGCAAACTACAGCAACTCCTACTCTTGAGGGCCCAGAAACCACGGCACTGGATCAAACTTGAGATACCAACTCTATTATATTTTAATCAGTGTTTCTTTCTAGACATCTTTGGAAGTATGAATTATACCCATTTATACAAAATCCGCATGTATACATGCATGTGATAACTTTCTGCATATCAGAGACCTCAGTGACTTCACTTCAACACTCTTATAAGCACCTGCAACATCAGGACCATTGCTGCAGTTTCCACAGGTATGCAAGGCTTCTTCAAAGTCTGTGCTGAAGATAAAGATTAGAAAAGCAGGATGAATGATCCATAAAGACACAGGAGCTGTAGTTCAATTACAAGCTTAGAGTCATAAGACTAACAGGTTGTAGTTCGACTACTCGCACTGCATATTTCCCCTCTGACTTTACACAAGACACCTGTGGTTGAATCTACACAAGCATGCCCATGCTTTTGCTACAGGTCCATGGGACACCTTCCAAAGTACAAAACAGGTGCTCTCACAAAGCCAGGGCATGGTATTCTTGAAGGAGAATGACCAACCTACTCAACTCACCTTAAGAAAAAATATAAAGAATTAAAGAGTGAAAAGGTTGGTATATATATTCTAATTTTCAGAGCTCAAAAAAGCTGTTTATTTAATCAAGTGTTCAAAATAAAGAAACATAATAAACATGCCTGACAACATTTAAAGGTTTTATAAACCCAGAAGTAGTTGAACAAAGGTAATGAAAATCATAGATCGTCATTAGTGTGGAGAATCAGTAAGTTAAATATGTATCATCTGCACTTGAGAAACACACAGGATGTGGAGGACCGTAACTCAAAGATGTAATCTAAACTAGAAGGAAATTAACCCAGAATCTCTGGAGGGTAATGTTGATCAAACAAGACAGAGGGGAAGAAGAAGATCCATAATGAAAAGGTAGTACCTTGCTAGAACTTAAAGCTTGCCAAATCTACTTGTAAAGCTAGATTTAAACAGTTTGTATAAATAACTGTAATTAGTGCCTGCAAACATATCTTCAATAAACCTGTGCATCTACTTGATTTATGAACTCAACCCACCATATCTATAGCATACTTCAAGTCACCAAAACGCTACTGGGTAACCTACAATAGAACCACCTGATACTTTTCATGGTCTGAACTAAGTTTTTGCCGACATAATTCTCCCCTTTCCCTTTTTCTTCCAAAGCACAACACCTACTGAAAAGCTTAAAGATTCCAGAAAGAGCTTCCCCTGTTTCAGTTCTCTGAGGAATAGGGATGATGATGATAACACTGCCCTACCTCAAAACAGAGGACAAACCTACTGCAAATTGGACATTCAAGTATTAGCGAGATGAGCAAAACTACTACTATGGCAGATTGCACAAGCTCTTGAACGTTCCTAAAAAATATTTTTATTTAGTTTAAGGATCAAGACAACATAGTTCAAGCCTAGCCTATTTTGCACAGTTTAAACCACCCTTTTCTCTTAGGCATTCAATTCAGACAAAGTCGCAAATACATTTTATTCATGATGGAACAGATCTGTCACTGTATATGAATAAGAACAACAGCACCAACTATTCTGGGTTTAGAAAGTTCATTTACTTCAGATCCTACAACTGCTCCCTCCAGTTCTTGCGTCCACAACCAGTGTTCTACAAAAAAACAACAGAAAAGAAAAATCCCTCAAGCAACTAACTATAATCATATCCTCCACTGTAAGAGTGCTGTCCAACGGACACGCCAAAATTCCAGAGCAAAGTTTTGCCTTGCTCACAATAACAGCATACTTAGAAATTATTCAGAATAACGGGAAGCAAAGAAACAGTCGGTCTTTGCCTGAAAACTTAATTTGATGGCAGGCCTTTAAACTGTCTGCTTCAAATCGCTTAACCCCCAATACAGCACATTTCAGGAAATTCTGAGTTGTTTTAATTCTCACATTCAAGAATGTTTTCCGTGCTAATACACAATAATCACCTCACAGCATATTAACTAACGACGCCCCAATGGGACACCTACGGTGGGCATCCCGCTCCTAAGTAAACTACCGGCAAGGGACCCGAGTTGCGCGGAGCTGCAGGCGGCGCCCGCGGGGCCGGGGGAGCGAAGG
>NW_009259588.1:1517074-1518876 GCF_000687185.1 Egretta garzetta
ACTCCCCCGGTCGCCAAGAACAAATAAAAGCACTGTGAGTTGACAGAGGTTGCTTCCTGCCATTAAACAGAGACAGCTTTTGTGAGCCAGAGGTATTGCCACGTGGAAATGGACATCCTGTAAGTCAAGGATAATGAACCAGTCCATGGGACCCTACAGGGGGAAAGATGAGTACACGGGGCACCACAGAACAAAAGCCGGTCTGGAAGATAGATGTGTTCACAGACCTACTGTAGGATGCCTCAATAGTCCTCTGAAATCAGATGCTGTGGGTAGCAAAAGGCCTAACACCATCACAAATAATGGAAGACTTTCCACAAAAGGAGAAAAAAAGAAAATATGTTTCTTTCTCAATGCCTATTCAAGGTAGAAGAAACATCCAATAAAAAATTAAAAAGGATCCACCGGGAAAAATTTTCATTCAAAGATTTCTACCAAATTTCTACCAAAAGAAGATGGCAAAATATGTCCAAAGTGCAGAACACAAGATTAAATGAGAGATTCATGACAAAAGCTTTTCTTGATAATTTTTGCTTCTCTTCAATAATGTAAGTTGCCGGGGTCACCTTTCCAACAGAAGATTTCAGATTTCTTAGCAACGGTACAGTAGGAAGCCAGGTTTCACTGTCTGGTTGTACACCAGTCATGTGGCAAAATGCCTTAAACTTAGTAATTTCAAAATGTGGCAGAATGACAAAAGATTTCACAAATGGCTGGGCTTACACAAGGTGATAACAAGATCAAGTTCTTCAGCAATGAATTGCTGATTATGCAAATTACTTAAGCCTAAGGTGCCAGCAGGATGCCACCTTTGGTGTTCTAGAACATGGGCTTTTTTTCCCTTTCTTGTTCTGAATACACTGTGTGGCAGAGAGATGTTCATGGTAGAGGCAAAACCTTCTGTCTGCTGGATTGTGACCTGAAGTGTGGGGTATGGTTATGGCAGCACTGGCAACCAAGAACAGGAAATGGGTGAAAGAGTTCCACTCAGAATCGTAGAACCATGGAACAGCCTGTGCCGGAAGGGACCTTAAAGATCATCTGGTCCAACCTTTCATGGGAAACAGCGCCTAGATGAGATTAGCAAGCAGCCTGTCTGTCGTGGTTTAGCACCAGCCAGCAACTGAGCACCACACAGCTGCTCGTTCACCCTCCCCCTGTCCCCAGTGGGATGGGGGAGAGAATTGGAACAGCAAAAATAAGAAAACTCATGGGTTGAGAGAAAAACAGTTTAATTATGTAAATGTAATAATAATAACAGTAATAATAATAACAGTAATAATAATAATAATGATGTAATTAAAAGGAAAAATAATAACAGTAATAATAATAACAGTAATAATAATAACAGTAATAATAATAACAGTAATAATAATAACAGTAATAATAATAACAGTAATAATAATAACAGTAATAATAATAATAATGATGTAATTAAAAGGAAAACAAAAAGGGAGAAAGAGAGAGACAAAACCCAGGAAAAACAAGTGATGCAACAACTCACCACATGCTGACTGACACCTAGCCTGTCCTGAGCAGTGATTGCTCCCCTGGCCAACTCCCCCCAGTTTATATACCGAGCGCAACGCTATATGGCATGGAATAGCCCTTTGGCCAGTTTGGGTCAGCTGTCCTGGCTGTGCCCCCTCCCAGCTTCTTAGAATCATAGAATCATAGAATCACTTTGGTTGGAAAAGACCTTTGAGATCATCGAGTCCAACCTTTAACCTAACCACTGACATCCCACCACTAAACCATGTCCCTAAGCACCTCATCTATCCTTCTTTTAAATACCTCCAGGG
>NW_009259588.1:1519230-1527927 GCF_000687185.1 Egretta garzetta
ATGTCATAGGCCAGGATGCCATTGGCCCTCTTGGCCACCTGGGCACACTGCTGGCTCATATTCAGCTGGCTGTCAACCAGTACCCTCGGGTCTTTTTCCTCTAGGCAGCTTTCCAGCCACTCTTCCCCGAGCCTGTAGTGTTGCATGGGGTTGTTGTGACCAAAGTGCAGGACTCGGCACTTGGCCTTCTTGAACCTCATACAGTTGGCCTCGGCCCATCGATCCAGCCTGTCTCGGCCATCCAGCCAGTTTTTAACTCAGTGAAGAGTACATCCATCTAGGCCATGAACCGCCAGCTTCTCCAGGAGAATGCTATGGGAGACTGTGTCAAAGGCTTTGCTGAAGTCCAGGTAGACAACATCCACAGCCTTTCCCTCCCTTTCTCGTGCACCTGGCAGAGCATGGGGAGCTGAAAAGTCCTCGATTAATATAAATGCTACTCAGCAACAGCTAAAACATCGGGGTGTTGTCAACATTCTTTTCATACTAAATCCAAACTGCAGTACTAGGCCAGGTACTCGGAAAAAAATTAACTCTATCCCAGCTGAAACCAGGACACTGTCCAATTGCGCCTTGAAACCCTCCAGTGATGGGGACCCCACCACGTCCCTGGGGAGGTTGTTCCAATGATTGATTGTTCCCACTGTAAAAAATTCCTTTCTTCTTGTGATGGGTTGACCCTGCACAGAGTACACTGAAGGATGCTCCTATCTGCTTAAGATAGCCTGCCAAGTGCAAATTTCTAAGTAGTTATTTTGACTTTAGGCACAATATGTGCTTACTGAACTCACTGACAGACACAGAACGTTCAAAGTTGAACCAGGAGTGTGGGAACAACAGTTATCCAAGAGGCACAAGGTTCATATGGGAATAAAAGGGAAAAATCCGTCTGCTGGGCATGTGGCAAGACTTTGCTGGGTATTTAAAGGGTTGTGCTCAGAAATGCCAAAAAGGGGGAAGAGATTTATTTAGCTTTGTAACTGTGATAATCATTATAAAGTTGATGGAAGTACACCAATAGAATCATAGAATTGTAATTTAGGTTGGAAGGGATGTCCGGATGTCATCTAGACCAAGCCCCTGCTCCAAGAAATCAGGTTTGATACCAGGTTGTTCGGGGCCATGTGCAGTGGAGTACTGAACACCTCCAAGGACAGCACAGTATTTCCACGACTTGTCTGGGCTACCTGTTGCAGTGTTTATCTTGTGATAAACAAATTGCTAATAAGTAATCAGACTTTCCAATGTTCCAACTTGTTTCTGTTGCTTCTCATCCGATAACCACACACCTCTGAGAAAAGTCTAGCTCCATCTTCTCTGTATCATCCCATTACATAGTGGTATTCAGCCACAAGGTTTCCTCTTAGCCTTTTCTACTCCCAGCTGATCAGGCTGAGCTCTCAGCCTCTCCTTATACATCATGTTCTCCAGCCCCCTGACCATCTTGGTCACCCTTGCATAGGCTCACTCCAGAACAATGATGTCCTTTTGTAATGAGAAGACCAAAACGGGACATGGTAGTCCAGATACCATCTTACGAGTGCCAAACAGGGGAGGAAGGATCTCTTCCCTTCTTGTACCTGCTGGCTGCATGTTTACTAATACTGCCCTGGGTGTGGGTGTCTGACTGCTGCAAGGGCATGTTGCCGTCTCATGTGCAGCATAGTAGATTATGGTGTGGTACTGCCCGCCTCCTGCCTGCTCTGCAACGATGGCTGTAGTTTATGTGTTTAAATAATCAAACACAACCCTGGAAAGGTTTCAGCATAACAATTATGCCAGACCTAGGTGCTTTCATGGCCCTTGTTATTACAATTCTGCACATCTCACAACTTCAAAATTTTAACTTTAATATTAACAGCTGTATAACCAGAATCCTCATGTGGCTAATGAAGTTGCTGCTGTTCACTGAGGCCAAGAGAATTAAAGTGATTTCTTCGAGTTTCCTGATTGATTCAAGCCTGTGGCAGAGCACTTTTCAAACAGAACAGAAATCACGTAATTCACAAGTTAGCAGCCTAAGACCAATCTTCTTGTCTCTGCAGAACTTTGGTCCTGGTTATTTCATTATATTTCTGGTTATTTACCAGATTATTTGGCTTGTAACTATCTCTAATGTTTGTCAGCTATGTGTACATGTTTGTAAATTCTATATGTATAGACAAATAACTGATGTAGCGTACATAATAAAAGGTTTATTATTGGCAGACTTGTTAATGCCCCAGCGTGGGACAATCACTAAGAACCATAAATGCCTTTAGAGTCTTGATTTCTTACTGAGTCTCATGAATTCTGTAAATCATTTTATTTATGACTTCTTTAAGGTTTTAAAAGATAAATACTTCACTTATTAGCTGTGTGCAGAGAGGCTTTGAACCAGAAAACCTTCTAAGAAGAGGAAAGTGACAGGTTTTTAATAAATCAATGGCCAAGAGAGTGACAAAATGGAATATTTATCATTTTAAATGCATGTAGTTTTGCTTACGTCAAATATATGTTTAAAACTTTAAGTTAAGACAGTTGCTAGAAATCTATTGTGATCTCAGCTTCTTGATCACTCTAATTGCTTTTTTCCATCAGTATTTTTATAAAATGGTAAAAATTCTTCAGGGTGGGGACTTCTATTGTGTGGCATCTATCATCATTCAGTTCTGTCTCTAGAGTATCATGTAATCCTCTTTTACGTTTGTTAAAGAAAATTCTTAAAATTTATATAGAAGTTTTCTTAATGCAAAATTGAGACTTTGGCATATGATACTTAGGGACTTTTAAAGATGCCTGTAGCAAATGTCCCTGCATTTTGAAAATAGTGCTTCCTTTTCTATTCAGAAATCCTGAAAGGTCACTGAATAAACTTGCTTTTGATCCAGATTTTGCTAGTGAGGCATCTCAGGCAGGTGTTATTTTGATATATGAAAAAAGCTTTTCATTTCAGGAAAGAAATATTTTTGCATTCAATATTAAGTACGGGCTAAATAACATCTGTCACTTAAATATCATGATAACATACATTCATGATAATAAGTTAATATAACACCATTCTGAAATAAACTTTCTGTATCATCCTTTCCATGTTTCTTTTTTGCATTTATAACAAGTGGCAGAGATCCAGAACCTATGATTTATGGATCTTGTGAACTCTTGGTTTAACTCAGAATGAGCTGGCATGGAAACTGTTTTGCATTTGTTGCATGTATCTGCTACAGGTGCAGAACCTCTCTGTAACTAGTTCTGCCTGATGTCCCCAGAGAGCATTTTATAATAATTTATACTTTCGTTAGCATTCTACTTCTGCTGGAAATGTTCAAGGTTAAGCGCTCCCTCCCTCCTAATCCTGTTTATGTACCCAGTCTGGGCTAGGGTAAGGGGTGTGGGTGTGGAGCTGGAGGTGCGGCGTGAAAGCCAGTTTGAAGCCAATTCATTCTTCACTATCCTTCCTGGAACCAAATTATAAAATCAGTTATACCGGAGTAAATCTGTGGAAGTGATACTAAAATCACTTGAATATAAAACGAAAGAAATGAGTTTCAGTAAGCCTCTCATGATGTTACATGATACAAAATTTACATTACTTTTATACTAGGTATTTTCTCACCTCATCTTTCAAACCGCCTTGCATTTCCATTTTAATTGTGGAATTTTTTTCATCAGTGATGAACCAGCTCAGTATCTGTGTTGAAATTTTCAGCAAATTGCAAATCGGTTCAAGACACCTAGAGGCTTAAAAAAAAAATCACTGGGAAAACCTGAGCGCAGCAACACAGAAAGAATCCTATTGTCTTTAATGGAAGAGCTGAATGTAGCAGGGAAGACTAAACCAAATAAATTCTCACACCGTCAGAGTGAGGAAGCAGAACAAATACAAAACAGAGGGAGCTAAACCAGCTACACTGATCAGTTTTGATAATTCTAATAGCAGTGCCTTCATATCTTCAATCCATATCAGTATGTTGTAACAAAACATTGCCTTGCTATGGGAAGGAACAAAATTGCAGATACTGTTTTCTCTGAGAGGATCCTTGTTTTAAAAGATTACTTCAAACAATGAAACCACGTGCGATTCAGTTATACACCAAAATCAATGAATTTATAAACACCAACAAGAAGTAAAAATAATCATACAAAATATTATTATACTATAAAAACAAACTGGAATGCAGTAGGTACCAGAAACAAAACACTGCTCACATATTAAAAAAAAAAATACTGTTGTCTACATAACTTCGAGAAGGAAGACTTCATTCCTGCACGTTTTATTTTTAATATTCACAGCATTCAGTGTTTGTCAATTAATTGTGCTCCCAGCTGTTACATTTCTTTCAGACCTTCCTTCAAGGTCTTCTCTTTGGTAAATGTCAACTCTGTAGCTCTGCAGGATTTATGGACTGCTAAATCTCTGCTCCTCCTTTTGTAGTCCATCCTTACCAAACTGTGGGTCCCGTAGCACCAGCTTCACACCAGCTGTGTGCCACCCTCACATGTATTCCACACAGTCATTCTTTTAGAATAAAATACCAGAATTATCTTCTCCAATTAAATCAGAAAATTATGTATATGTTGTATTTTGGATTTTGCTAGAGTTACATCTTCTAGCCAATAACAGGTCTGGCTGAAAAGGCATTTTCTCCAATTCACTTGGCAACAGATGAGCCAAAAAAATCCAAGCAAATCCCAGAGTACTTAAATCAAATTTGTTTGGAAACAAAGGTACACTTTGGTGACTTCTGATACAAATATCAATCATGCCTTCATTTAAGCTATTAATTGTTGATTGTGGATAAAGAAAAGGAGAAAATTAAAAACACAATGCTCAGTATTTTACTGAGCTTTCCCTATGACCCTTCAGTGAGAACCATCTAATAATTGTTCAAACTATCTCTTCAGTTATGTTAACTCTGAGTTAAAAATTGCTTCAATATTTGTTTAAAAATCCCATGCCTTTTAGTTTCTAGTTAGCTTATGATATACTCTTTCTCATCCTCTTAATGTATCTAAATTCGGTGCAAGATTTTTATTTGTAATTGGAGGAGAAAAGCCCGTGGACTGAAAACTTTTGATCTGGATTACCTACTTCTGATCTTCTCTTAAAACCAGAGGCTATCCAATAAAATATTTCCATGATCTGTGGTGCAAAATCAACAGCAAAGCACAACAGCACTTTGAAAGGACACAATTTTTTGTGTGTTGTCAGTGGGTTTATTTTAACAAATTCCATGCTCTTGATCCTTCAAATAAATAAATACAGCTGCTTTAACTACTCCTTGAAACTGAAAGAAAATGCACCCATGGATGAATTACAAATTTTGTGTTGTTTCAGAGCTTCTGAAAAGGTCATGGAAGGACAAACAAGGCCCAAGTGTAAACTGGGTGATTGCTGGTATCAGACTCACTGGATCTAATTTCCTTTTGCAGTTTCTGTTACAATAGTGACCAAAAGCTTCAAGTGGTATTAGGAGGCCTTTGTTCTGAGAGCTATACAGAAATAGATGAAGAAAAAAATTCCCAGATGATGTGACAAAATACTTAGTGTCTGGTATAGCATATCCTTCAAAAGTCAGAAATTACTTAAAATCTCCTCTTTCTCTGATATCTCTTTATGTCTGCCCCAGCCATCAGCTCATGTTCATAGCAAAAATGTTTCTCATCTGCCTCAGACCTGCTTCTGAACCCCCTTTTCTCTCAGTCATTTTAGCCAGTCAGATCTGGCTCCTGTTAGAACCCAAATGTCATCTCTTTGTATATTGATTTCGCTCCAAGCAGCAGTTTAAATGATACAGATTTTCCCTGTATAGCATCTCTTATCCATATAGGAAACATAACTTTACACATTCTTAGCCTCATGACTGCTACCACACCCTTTTTCTGGTATTGGGAATGGCAGCTCCTCTCAGATCAACTCAGCACGAGCTGAAGAGATCATTTTCCCAGCTCATCACTTTCAATGTCTTGTTTATTTCTATGTCCTTCCTCTAGCCTCTTCCCCAGTATTGCACTGAACAGCAATCTGTTCCCGTTCAACTCATTATTTCTCACTGAGAGATCGTGTACTAATCAACAGATAATTCCAGTGGGTTTTGTCTGCTTGTGTAATTTGCAAATGTTTTCTCCCATTCCTTGGGGAATTCCGCATAAATGGAAAAAAATTGGTTCATTGCTCTTTTTCAGAACTACAGAGTGTTGGCTTCCTTCCACAATGCAAACTGAAACCAGGGTTGCCCTCAATAATACTGGATGAAAAACATCAGTTGTGGTATCAAGACAAAGTACCAGAATAAAGACTCATCAGTCTACAAGCATGAGTTACCTGCAGCTTGCAATGTCCTTATCTGGTTCTCACTTATCTAAATCTGGAAGAATTGGTAGCCAAACACAGTATTTGTGAAAGTAGATAACGTTGCTGTGAAGAGCGTTAAGACCGAACAGGAATATGTACTTCATATAGCAAACAAAATAGGTTATCCACAAAAACTGGCAGTGATGATACCTATTTTTAGTGCATTGGTTAGAAATAATACATAAGATGTGAAATACATAGAGATTGAAGTCACCAGGATCTAATTTCTTGGAGCACAAGTGAATGGAGTCATAGACCATGATGTTAGTGAAAATAATTATATAACCAAAATTATAAGTACAAGATATGACAAGCCAACAGACAAAACAAGATGGAAACAAACAGCTAAGGGAAGAGAAATAAAACATGCTCCATTAATTTCTTCTGTAGATTGCATGTACAACTGTAAGGATGATAGGAAGTCAGCTGGGGCTTGCAATTTATCAATCTTTTGGTAAAAAGAAAGATTTTGTAACCTCAAATTAACTTTCTATGGAAGGAATCTAAAAGAGTCCATGTCTTGTACAGATTTCAGGGAAATCCATTAGAAGCTCTTCAGAAAAGTGGGGATCTTAGGGAATTTTTCTGCTCTCATAAGTTTCCTATTAAAAAAAACCAACAATCCTTTTTGTGAATTCTATCAATATCACAAGACAGACTATTTTCTCTTGAAGCTGAAGATGGACTTCTGTTTGGGGATTATATCTTTTTAGGAGTGGCTTCATTTTTTTTTTTTTTTCCTTCTACAAATTCCATTTAAAACAAGAAAAGACATGAGTAGTCAGTTTTCACTCCATAAAAGAGGTGTTGGAAAATAATTTCACAGACCTCTGGTGCAGTATGGGAACACAGATTAAACTGGTCTGCCCACTAGCAGATTCAGTTGGGATTAGGACTGACTCATGCTGTCTTGCCCAGATCACTGGACTATCCCTTGTTTCTATGAAAATTATGGATTATTATCCACATCACTATTAAATATTAATCTTCTAGGAAGCATGTGAAATCTCAAGTTGCATCCTGTTTGCTTTCTTGAAAGAGACAAGTTAATTAGTATAAAAAAAACCCCATGGGGTTGAGGGCTTGGGGGGGAGGGAAGGGATGTGCCCTGCAAATTTTATATGACATTTTCAAGAAAATAAAGGTAACTTAACTTTAAGTTCAAAGACATTTCTTCTGGAAATAAGAACTGATGTCTTGCACTAGGTTTCCCTTTGTACTAGTAATGTGCAACATGGTCTCTATCACAAGAGAAAACTGATGTTATTAGAAGATTGCCCTTTGAGGGCTGGGCTGAGATGGAAGCATCACTGATAGGACGAAGAAATGTATCCTTGGGCCCTCTCTGAACAATGAACCATTTGGGTGCGGTGGTACATAAAAGATGGAGTTCAGAATGGGCCTGTGGCCTTAGACTTCATTTCAACAAAGCATTCAGCAGATGCCTCAACTCCACTAGGGTCTCTGAAATGTCACTGAAAACACTTATTTTTCCCTCAGTGCTACCAAAGAGAATGAACTATGGAAAGAGAGAAGAATAACTGTGAGGTGAATGGGGTTCATGTGGGTGATTTGAAATTCAATTTCTCCTCAGTTGTCCTGGTCAGCTCCTTGCCTCCTTATAGCAAGGAGCTTTTGTGCTAATGTCTTTGCTCCCTTGGAGCGGATGCAGCATGAAAGGATTTTGGCAGAGAACTCAGGCAGGAACACAATTGAGGATGGTGAGAAACAGGCCTGTAGCGTGACCTACCTGTAAAGGGACTTGTGGAAGACTGACTTTAATTCAGTTGCCTTTGTTCAGTATATATGTGTGTGTATATATGTATGTATATAAGTGTCTGATGTACTCTGACTGGGATTCCTGTTCCAAGCTGTTCCATGAAGTTTGGAAGGTTTGTCTTTGTTGCATTCTGTGGCATGTACTTCAAAAAGAAGAAATCAGCCAAAGTGCCCCTGTATCACCAGCAGTATTTCTGGGGTCAGGAGAGTTACAAAAGTTATGATTGCCACTGAGTGCTGACATATTTTTCAAGGAAGAAGTCTTAAAGGCACAGGAGCAGGCTGTCCCCATGTGCCGTAAGACAAACTGGCGGGGAAGACGACTGGCCTGGCTGGACAGAGGTCTACTACTGCAACTAAGGAAAAAAAGGAGAGCTTACCAGCTCTGGAAGAAGGGGCAGGCAACCCAAGAAGAGTACAGGGATCTTGTCAGGTCATGCATTAGAAAGGCAAAAGCCCAGCTGGAATTTACCCTGGCCACTGCTGTAAGGGATAATAAGAAAAGTTTTTATAAATATGTTAACAGCAAAAAGAGAGCCAGGGAGAACCTCCATCCTCTAGTGGATGCAAGGGGGAACATTGCC
>NW_009259588.1:1528786-1538257 GCF_000687185.1 Egretta garzetta
ACCCGAGGGTACTGGTTGACAGCCAGCTGAATATGAGCCAGCAGTGTGCCCAGGTGGCCAAGAAGGCCAATGGCATCCTGGCCTGTATCAGAAATAGGGTGACCAGCAGGAGTAGGGAAGTGATCGTGCCCCTGTACTCGGTGCTGGTGAGGCCTGTACTCCTCACTGTTGAGGCCACACCTCGAATGCTGGATTCAGTGTTGGGCCCCTCACTACAAGAAAGGTGTTGCATTGCTGGAACATTTCCAGAGGAGAGCAACAAAGCTGGTGAGGGGTCTGGAGCACAAGTCATGCGAGGAGTGGCTGAGGGAACTGGGATTGTTTAGTCTGGAGAAGAGGAGGCTGAGGGAAGACCTGATTGCCCTCTACAACTACCTGAAAGGAGGCTGTAGCGAGGTGGGGGTCGGCCTCTTCTCCCTGGTAACAGATGATAGGACGAGGGGGAATGGTTTGAAGCTGCGCCAGGGCAGATTTAGGCTAGACATCGGGAAAAAAGGTTGTCAGGCTCTGGAATGGGCTGCCGAGGGAGGTGGTCGAGTCCTCATCACTGGAGGTATTTAAAAGAAGGATAGATGAGGTGCTTAGGGACATGGTTTAGTGGTGGGATGTCAGTGGTTAGGTTAAAGGTTGGACTCGATGATCTCAAAGGTCTTTTCCAACCAAAGTGATTCTATGATTATATTCTATGATTCTATGATCTCCTATTATTCACCTACCTGTTAAGACCACTTCACCCTTACTATTGGTCAGAGCATGACTAAAAGCCTAGACAGACTTAGGGGAAATCCAAATTCCTAGTATCAGATAATTGGGTACATGAGATATGTTATCAGCTATGCAAAGCTCCTGAGGCACAAGCCTGAGACACAATCTCTAGGACACAGGGATGACTCAAGAACATGAAGATAATGGAGTGAAAATTCATACATCCCCAGAAGCAAGTTAAGTGAACTTATATGTTCTGACAAGGTAGTATCAGTGTGACACATCTGGCCTCATTCATTCTCTACTTTTCAAAAGTAAATTTGGGGATGGAGCTGGAAGTTGTCTATAGCGGTAAAAGCATAGGACCAGAACTGAACAGTAATGAACACTAAGAAAATCTATGGGCAACCCAGTAACAAACCTCACTTTTCCTCAGTTCTAGTCTTGCATCTTGTCCAGAAAATCATCTGTCTGACAACTTGTTCCAAGCTTATTTATCCTGCTGGAAAATAATGGAGCATCCTAAGGCAGAAATTGGCCTCCATCCACCACAATATATTGCTGGTTTCTGAAGCATGAGGGTTTTCAGAATGGTAGACACATTTTTGGGGTGACCTGCATACACCACAGAGAGCAGTTTCAACACTTGATTACTGCTCTCTGTATCATATCAATCACAAAGTGTGTCTGGCCCAAGCAGGCTTCTGTAACTCAAGTGCTGTTTTCTCCTGTGCTTCAGAAAGTCCATGTTCCATGTTTCACTCCACAGAGTGAAGAGCCTGGGTTTTCTTCCCTTGCTGAGGGGGTAGATTTGGGGAACTCCCCCATGACGCAAAGAGCAGGTTCAGTGAGAAGTGGAAGCTTTGTGGTTAGATACTGTCAAGGTACAGCATGGAAGTTCTGAATGTTTTCTTTCAATCTTTCTGCTTATGAGATGGAGTTATACAGAGGAGAAAAAAATCAAGGCAAAATGTGATCTCTTGTGCAGCTAAGAAACCCCAAGCCCTGGTACATATCAAGAAAATAATTACTTTTCACAGCCTAGCCCATTCCTAGTACATTGTAGGCACTGGCACTTTCAGAAAGAGAAGATACTCGTTAAATCTGGAGACAAAATTTCAGCTGTGCTTGCATTCAGAACATGTATAACTGAGATGCAAGAACCATGAACAAACAGTGTTTGTTACGTGTGTTCTCTCGTAACAGCGTTTTAAATACATATCTGTACATGCTAGCTAAGGAGCTTAGCTAACTAAAATGACCATTTCTTTCTAGTATTACAAGTTGTAAACTTTCAACTCTAACTTGATGAAATGAGGTCTTCATCAAATGCCTTCTAATGAATAGGTCTTCCATTTATAACTGCCTCTCCCATATCAAATCCACTAGGAGAGAAAAAACAGCAATTATTTATAATAACTTTATTGGGTATAATTTCCATCTGTCTTTGAAAGCTCTGCCTGCTGTTTTCAGGCTGTGCATGTTAAACAGAAGTGCTTACACTTGACCTTGCTCTTGATCCACTCTTTGTACGCAGCAGTGCCTTTCTTCTTCTGAAAGATAGGTACAATTTGTGTCCACATAAATTATACTGTACTTGCTATTAACATTCTTTTATCTGGTAAATTACTTACACTGATTATGTTGAAGACTGTTCTATGAGCTGTTGATAATGCAGGTCTATGATTTGGATGTAATACGTCATTCTTAATTTAGGACAAGACTGAAAGGAGATGACAGCTTGCTATAACGCACGCAGCAAATCAGGTCCTGGCCACATGCAGTCAGGAAAGGATCCATGGTAGTATTTGCTGCAGGAAGCATGTTCAGCCTTGGCATCCTGGCTAAATTCCAGCTTTGGTAATTATTCTGTCTAAATCTTCCTGCATTTCCGAGTGAGTGATTATGGTATTTTCATTCATTTCATGCCTCAGATTCATAGAGCACATTAGCATAGATAACCTCCATTCTATATTGCATATGAGAAGTAAAAACCAGGAAAAATTATCCATAGATCCTTCTCTTAACAAATGGTTAAGACTGCGATAGACTCATAATTTAGCTTGTCCAGTCAGCCACAAGACTAGAAATACTATATGACTGCTTGACCAAAAGATAGGTAGTCTTGAATTCATGATCTGGAGTAAGTGTGCTTTACATTCAGGGTAAATGGGGCCCGTTAGCGGATTAGAATACTGCAGGACTGCACCCTCTCAAAAAAGGGAGAGAAACGAGAGGGATGAGCCTTCCGTTCATGCAAACCCATCTCTAACAACAGGTTCCAAGCAACTGATGATTTGACATTGAATAAATCTCACAGCACATTTATGATGATGGCATCACATCTCTTTTTCATGCGAGGACCAAAGGAAAGTATAGATAACACGAATATGTAGCAAATAAATGGCAAAAAGTAGGAGGAACCCAAACATATTGGGTAAATTGCTCTGCCTTCATGTCTTTCTGCACAGTGCTGAAGTCTTCCTTGAAGGTTCTCATCACTCTCAGTGATCTAAGAAAAGAAATGAAGAACGCTGCTTTGCAAAGTCAGGCTTCTCTGAGCACCCATCACTGCAAAAAACCTCCTGCATTTCATTTGCTCAAAGATTACAGTTTCTCCCTGTCACTAAGGAAAACCTTCACTAAGGAAAACCTTTAAGATGTTAAAGGCAGATTTCTTTCATGAAGTGTACGAATCTCACACGTTTGTTAGCTAAGGTTTTATTTTTCTAAGAGTAGATTTTTTTTTCAAATTAAGGCAAAATAATACCATAAATAGCCAAAAAAAGTGTTTATAAACTGCATATTTCTGAACCATTCTTTATTATAATAGTAATAATAAACACATATGTATAGCCTCTCTCAGTGTTAAGTTTATTCTTATAAAGCCACATGACAAAAAAAAAAAATGCTTTACATGATCAAAGAAAGCCTTGTTCTTTTTAATGCAGTTCAGCAAAGAGACATAGCCCCAAAGCACCAGTCTCATCATGTTGCTGCACAGATCTGGCAATCAGTGGTTATCCAGTGTCTGGGTCCCAAGAGGCAGGAAACCACTTTGCAGTGCTGAATTTTGCACTGTTATTATTTTTTGAGTTTCAGTGTACTGCAGACATTTGCTTATATTCCTCTTATATTTTCCCTGTGAAAGAACTTGCAAAGGAAAGATTTTTAAAATATCTTATTCAAGATAAAGTGCAGATAACATTCACAAGCCACTGTGGACCATACCCTTCTTGTATACAGTTGTGGTCCTTCCATACTGAAGCCACTGGGTGTTTTGCTAGAAATTTTTGTTCTTATGGTTTATGTTGTCATAAGTCATTTTTATGCTATACACAACTCTGCAGAGCACAATGTTACATCCTTCCACCCTCTCCAAATAAGTAGCCAAAACACCCCTCCTTGCTCTGCATAGGTTAAGCAGAGCCAACAGGATTCAGCCCGCATCACTGATGGTCCATTCCCAGTGTTTCGATATGAGCAATACTTGAATCATTCACATTCAAGAGTTCAGGGAGGTATTAGCTAGTCTGTGACTTCTTACCTACCCACAAAACCTGCCCTGCAGACCTGTGGTTTGGTGCATTTTGTGGACCTATTTGCTTTGTTTGCCCACTGCTCCTCACCTACTCTTCTAAGAGCTATGCAGGACTAGTGCTTTCTCCAGGAACTGGGCTAGAGAGAACTCTCGCCCATCTATATGCTCATGTGAAGTTGATTAAACCTTACCTTTGAGTGGGTAAGGATGCTTATTTATGAAGAAGGAATCAAAAGACAAGATGCTAGTTGACCAATTTTTACTTACATCTTTGTGCAAGGGGACAAATCAAAGCATCTTACTCCCTGCACTCAGTATACACAGACCACTACTGCAAACAGATTCTCAGTTCCCTGTATGGCCAGTACGTAAAACAAAGGCAAGAAGGGAGAAGATGGAAGAAAGGTTTGGCTCCTCTTGCCAGCACAGTTATGCCTCTGCAAATGTAAATACTACCTTAGTCCCCTTCTGGAGCAAGGAAAATATGACAGTTTGTGGTTCTAAGCTAGGCTGATCAAAAGAGTACAGACAAAATTGTTTTGATGGAAAACTGGGTTCTCAATTAAATATGTATTTTGAAAAGTCTTTCTCATAGATAAAAGGAAAGAGATGATGCCTTTCTAAGAGCTTTCAGAAAACTAAAAGAAAAACCAATCTGCATTCAGCCACATTATCAAAGTTTCTGACAAAGAGAAAAAAAATCTGAGTGAGGCAATTCTAGGTTCACGAAGACACTTCTGAGATAGCACAGCTGTTCCTCTGTCCCACACTGAGTTTTTATTGCACAGCCATGGTTGTAATGTAGCAGATCTCTTAAATGGCATTAAAAAACCCCTACTCCTCAAAATAAAAATATGGACAGTCTAGATAAGAACAATTTAATTTTCTCACTTTCATCAATTAAGCTTCCAGGAGTACATGACATATTTTTGTGTGATGATGTTGAAATCCTCATGGGGTTTGCTCTATTCGTTGTGATTGCAGAGTTAAGCATACAGTCTTAGCAACAACAAAATCATCTTTAAAATGTGTGCCCTAAATATATTTTTAAATTATAAAAAGAAATAGTTCAGCTCAGGCCAAAGAATATATGGCAGGTGATCAATGGATGGTGGAGGTTAAATGAAATTCTCCTCTGTTTGGTGTGACACACAGTTGAAATACCTGTGCCATCATATATTTCATGGAAGAAAAAGCAGATGAGGCACATCTGTGGTGAAACATTAGTCTTGAAAAAATACGTTGTGAGCTCAAGAACTACCTTTGCAGCTTATTAACTTCCACAGATACTTTTCCCTCATCATTCTTGTAAAGGATATTAATTTCTTTAAGTTGCTGCTTAAAAACACAAATACTTTATAAAAGATATATAGATATGTATTTTTGTGAACATCTTTTTTGAACCATAACATCTCCTGGGGCTTTGAAGCATCCCAATACCATTATCAGCTGTTATATTCAATCAGCCACCACATTATTTATATCAGTCAGTGATTATTTATTTTTGGTTCAGAGAGTTTGTGCAAAAAAGATGGATTAAATTTTAATATTAACAGTGTAAATGAGTAGCTAAGAACAATAAAAATTTCCTTTCTGTCATAACTCAAAAATATTTCCACAGGCATTCAATATTTTCAATAGTAAAAGGGTTCAGTATGTAGCTTTTCCAATGTTTCAGAAACTAGATAACATTTACTTATTCCAGATGTTGCCTGCTATTAAAAATCAGAAACAAAGCAGCATTATGAGATTATTATTTTTTTTGTGCAACATCTTGATCTTGCACTGGATATTATGCTTGCCTCTCTCTGTTCCAAATAATGTAATTAGTTCTCCAATACCAAATCATGATGTAAGCCCAAACTATGTAACTATATAGTATTTTTATTATTATTACTGTCATAATTTAATGTTAGTGCATGACTGAGAATCTGACTCAATATAAAGCCATATGCAAAAGGTAATAAGCTGCATACAAAAAAGAGAAAACCTATTAACATTACAAAGCTTTTTGAGGTGTGCCTTCTTTAAATGACACAGTTGTCGAACACATTCTTTGGTGCTACAACACGTCTAGTCTTTTTTTGCCACGTGGCCACTCCTCCGGGTATCCAGCATGACAGGTCAGACAGCTCTCAGAGCTGCAAAGCTTCAGCTTAGTGGAAGAGTGAGATTGCACAGGATTTGGATACTGCAAAACACATCCCTCCTGTCACAACTGGCTCAGCTCTCCCAGGTTCATGGTACTTGGTATTGCTGTAAGTTTTCCAGAAGTGGTAACGAAGAAATGTCATGGGTATAAGTGCTGTATCTTCATTCTGGTGAGGAATTTTCAGAACCTATTCAGGCACTTTTTCAGTTTCCTATAGTTTTCTTCCCATCCATTTTCCTTTGGTTGCAATCATTATGTATTATATCCACTGCATTGAAAAAGAATTAGGAGAAAAGAAATTCCTTAATAACTGTATGTTGTAATAAAAGGATCCTACTGTTTACAGGTATGAAACACTTAAAGTGAACTTCCACAGGTAATGTTGGCTTTTGCTATTATTCTCAACCTAATGCAGTTTAAAATAGCAGCAGTTCCTTGATCTCTTCTCTTTGTAATCTGCTCTTCTGCCCAATTGCTCTTCCCATTAAGGACATTTTTCTAATAGCAAGTCTAAATGTTTCCTCTCTTAGTTTCAGGCCATTGCTCCTTATTCTACCAGAAAGTATTTATATTCTGTAATCATTTCCCCCTTGAGTCTCTGTTTTCTAGGCTGTATAAATATCAGAAGCGACCACACTGCAGGGTGTCACTGCATGTGCTGTGGTACACCAGTCCTCTAGATGGTTAGTATCACGCAGGGTGTAACACATGCTTCAAGGCAAGCACTATAGGTGTTCCTAGGTTCTTCAGGCTCTTGCTTTCACTAAGTCCTCATAAATGCTTGTACTTTGAGGAGCAGGACTTTTTAATGCTTGTCAGAAAAAAGAAAAAAAAAGAATTAATTCCCTTTCAAAGTTGCATGAAGAAAAAACAAACAAAACGAAAAAACCCAAACCTCAGCATTTCACTGTTAGTCTAGTTAAGCAAGACAAAAATAACATCATCATTTGGCCTCCAAACCCGCATAATCTTAATGCAGCTCTATGTACCTTCTGATGTCATTTAGCTACA
This sequence comes from Egretta garzetta, assembly GCF_000687185.1. Classification (NCBI taxonomy): domain Eukaryota; kingdom Metazoa; phylum Chordata; class Aves; order Pelecaniformes; family Ardeidae; genus Egretta; species Egretta garzetta. The sequence goes on from NW_009259588.1 coordinate 1,536,196, forward strand.
CTGAACAGAGACTATTTTTTCTTAAAACTCCTGGCTTAGCTAATGTCAGGCAACTCTGTTAGGTTCCCCACACCTCTTCACTCCATGCTATCCTTCATCTCTGATGCACCAGTTCTAGTCTCCCAGGTTATGTGGATAGGACGCTCTCCTTTGTCCTGCCCTTGAAATCATTATTAAGTCTCAGGCATCCTTTCTGTCCTCAGCCTGAATCCCAGACTCCCCTACTATCTCAGTCAAAGTCTGGCCCAAGAACTGCCAGTTTAACCTTTCAGATCCTTACCCCATTTTATTTCCTCTTTACCATCCTAGTGTAGGCCTTGTTCTTTCTCCCTTCTATTCCACACAGGCATCTTTCCCCTCTGTACATGCCTTGAAAGGGCAAGAGGGGATGTGCCTGATCTCACTTCTGGTACCACAGGAGCCAGGAAGAACATCTGGAAAAGGCTAGAGCACACTCACTGTAAACATGCCCTTCCATGAATGCAGCAGCCAACCCAACAGCTGTGCAAAGAGCATATGAAGACTGACATTTTCTAACAGCTTGTAATGGGGCCCCATCTGGGCAGTTAATGTGCAAGAATGACAAAAGACACATCCCTGAAAGACAATGCTGCAGTGCCATATCAAGCCTCAAGTCCCTGTTCCTAACCACGAAGGCATAAATGAAAGAGCTCTACTCACAATTAATATGGGCAAAGTGATATGTTTTCCCTAATCTCATTTTTAGAAGCAACAGAAATGTTTTTGCAATGAGCAAGCAATTAAATCCCACCTCCTCACAATTCTCCATGGTGGATGTCTTTGATTAAAAGTTTAGTGAAATTGTACACAACTGATAGCAGAGTCTTTATACCATGGGGATTGGCCATCCCTTGCTAGAGGCTAACCTATAAAATCCTGTGATATTCTCCTCATTCTTTTTAGGGCCCAATTCTACTTATACTAAATCTTTGGCAAAAATTACCAGCAAATTCCAAAAGACATATTCGATATGTCCTTACTTGGAGGTGAGTGGAAAGTTTGATTTGGGCTGTCCGCCATTTCAGTATCGTGATCTTGCGTGGAGAATTCCAGCTGTAGGTAGAATAGCTTTAATTAGGTGGTGCTGCTATCTAGATTTCCTATCATACTTATTTGTTCAGAAGGAAAACAACAGCAACTGTAATCCATAAAGGTAAATATTTTAATATGCTGTCTTCTGAAACAGATTTTAAAATTATTTGCCAGCGAACTTTCTCTTAGAACACATCACTTAATTGCGTATCACTTTATGCATGAAGTTACATTCAGTTGTACTGAATCATGCAATTGTTCGATGTGCCTGCAAAGCAGTCCTTCATAGGTATTTTTATCCCATAAGACATTTTCCTCTTACCTTCTCTGTGATCTTAGTGTTTCTGGAGATGAGTAGGATCTCTTTTGCACTTAAAAGTCTGATTTGGGGAGCATTGGACACGTTCAGGCATCCATAATGATTGATTTTGTGCTTCATCATTAAAGGAACATCCTTAACCTGCAGAGAAATTTTTTGCAATTCACTTCATTTCCCAATAAGCCACTAGGTGCTGCATTGTTGGATAAAAAGCTTTGTCTTTCACCTGGGGAAGCAAACTTGAGCACTGATCTAGTACTCAGTTAAGTGACATCCCAGTTACTTAGAAATTAATCTCCTCCTTGCTTTTCTGGCCTTGCACATAGCACATGGATTAGACACAAACACCTGTGTGCATTCACCATGCACATGTTTATCAGGTAGGAGAAAAAGAGGAGAAGGGAGGATAGAAAATCCACTGTATCACACCACCTATATACTGTCATCACCTAACATTCTGCACCATGCAATGGGCAGATGAGCTGTATAAACCTCAACATAAATATGACCACATCCTGATCTGTGTGTAAAGTATGTGTGTATGTATGTACCCTGTCCTTCTGCCTCTGAACTGCTCTTTCCAGCTCGTGCACTTACTTCAGCATCTTGCAGAAGGGATATTAAGTTCCCATCTTTCTTCTTCCAGAAGTAAATCCCTCCCACTTCAGCTCCAGTTTCCAGGAGACTGCT
>NW_009259588.1:1538270-1543773 GCF_000687185.1 Egretta garzetta
CCAGCAGAGCCTGAATTCATTTACAGAAGAAGTGCTGCTCTCCTTGACTTATTTGGGGCAGCTCTACTTCCTTTGCAATTTTAATATCCTTGGCAAAAAAATCCTTTCACAGCAGATATTTCTGGACTTGTGCTAATGACCCCCTTTGCAGCTTTCTGCAGCCTTGGAAATTGTTAGAGAGGAACCATTGACGTCCTGGCCAGAAATCAGATGATTGGATAACAAGCAAGAACATTTAGGTACAGAACAAGATAGAGGAAAAAAAGACAAAAAAAAGAATACCCAGAATCAGGATCTGGAAGATACCAAGCAGCAATCACCTGCCCAGCCTGAGCATCAGCAGCATAGACTAGGAAGGACCTGTGCTGGAGGACCTGTCAGGAAACAGAGTCCTGAAAACTGAGCTACTAATCAACATCATTAAACAGGCATCCACCTATGCCTTCTAAGATTTGTATAGTTTTCCAAACAGGTAATAGCTCCAAAGAACTGATGAAGACAGAGAAACACAAGACAAGTCCTTTCAAAGCTGTTCCATGAAGTAGCTGGAAATTTGGATTCAATAGAATCAGGCTTAATTAAAATCTTGGGCAGAAATCAGCTTGAGCTCTGACGTAAGTTTTGGCTAAAGAACGGGGAGTAGTCAATAGTACTGAGACTAGCCATTGGACAATCTTGTCTCTTTAAACAAAGCTAATATTTGTTTGACCTGAATCTGTGTTTCAGTTTGGGCCTCTATCTCCTCCTGAATGCAGGTATTATAAAACATGGAAATCATTAGGGATAGTGGTACAGTCTTTGGGTGAGGAGATATTGTTTGGTCCCTAAGGTGATAATTAACTAAGGGCCTAGCCAAATGAAGAACACATAGGAGTATCGTAAATGGTTAGCCTGTCTTTGTCTTCCCTAATTAAAGATTAATACCGTGACCCTTTGTTAAAAAAAACATCCAAGAGTTGCAGCATTGTTAGGATGTAATGATCTAAGCTGTTACTGTCCAATAGTACATTAAAGAGATTTCACCACTTTCCCTTCCCTAAGCAAAAGAAGAAAGGGGTCTGACTTCTTTACAGCAAAACCAGCTGTGGAAGTTTAGGTTATTGTCACCCAGCTCTTTCCTCATCTACTTCTTACCTTCAGTCCTTTACAGACATTATAAACATCCCCGTAACACACACTGCAAAGTACACACACACCAAAAACTGTGCATGCTGTTTATATATATATATAAAATATATATAATACATATATATCCACATATATAATGTATATAAAATCAAATATATATAAGAACAAAGCTGCTCCAGATGTCACCTTGTGCACAGTTCACTTTCCTAAGTGACATCTGGTGCCTAAGATGACCAAGACCTCTACATGGTGCCAGCAAACGTGATACAGGACTAGAAGATCTGCACCTTTCTGAAGTAGGGGGCCACGAGAAATACGTGAGGGCGTTTCAGATGACACTAAATTCTTATGTATGGTAAACAGAATCAAACTTCTCATATCCTAGCAAAAAGCCACTTCTGGTCATCTTGGTCATCCAGAAGGATGAATTAACACAAACATGTTCACTACCTCTTGGGTTGACCACAGCCAGCTAAGATTTTTCATCTGCTTCCTTTAGGTGCTGACATTGAAAAAAAAATGTATTATGACTTCAACATGTCATTTAACTTTTCTTGAAATTGCTTCTTCTTAGTTTAGACATACTGCTGTGTACACGTATCAGAGAAATGCAAGAGAAAGGACACACTCCTGCACAAGGCTGTTGCTCAAGACAGGACCATAAGAAGTACATAAATCTTTCTCAGTAGCCTCATGATTATTTGGAACTTAGCTTTATCTTTCAACTTTGTGCCTCATAAACTACAGGTCTTGTCACTGAGCTATTATACAAACATTTATGTCTTAATTATTGATGGAATTTCCTTTAACATCTTTGTCTGAAAAGTTGACGTGTTGGGTTTTTTCCACATAGGTATTTCGAGTTAAGCAGCTGTTGAAGACAAAGGCACTGTAAGTATGCCTGTTTTGAGGAATATGATACTGACTGTCACTAACATAACTGAGAAAAAATATACAAACCTTGCCTTTAGTAAAATTTTACAAGATTTCTCCCAAGCTAGCCATCTCAATATAAGAAACCCAAAGAAACTAATAATTTTCTTCAGTCATGAAATAGCCTTCATCTTCATTTTCCCAAAAATATCCTCTTTGCTATATGAGAAACAATGGTTCCTACATACAAGAAGTCTTTAGGAGCCCCACAGAAATTTTCTTGGTTTTTAATGTTTACTGACCTATGACAGCTGGACATGGAATTCTCTGTTTTTCTCTAAGTAAATTCCTATTGCAGATTAATTTTTTGAGAACAAAAATCCCCATAATAGGAATAAATGAGTATCTATGAACATATAAGCTTGCAAAAATAAATCTGTCAAATTATTCATCAACACACAACAGACCCAGTAACTGAATATGGTTTTCTTAAATTCCCTAATGGATTTTTAAGAAAAATATCAGTTCCAACATATAATGCATTTAAGTAGTTGTTCTTAAAGTAATCTGCATAAATTACTTGTAAGGTAACTAGAGAAAGAATAGGACTTTTTTACAATGCCAAATTATTTCCAACAAACAACTGCAGTTTGTACCTGCACAACAAAAACTGCAATAATACACAAAAGTAGTATTTTAACTGCATAGGCTAGATTACTTTAACAAAATGTTAAGTTCATGTAAATTCCACTTACCACTTTTGAATAGATTTATATTGCCATGGAAAAGCATTACAGAAAGGAATGGTTCTTTAGAAATGTAATGAAATGTAGACATCAAACACCAGAATACAATAATAAAAACAGGGTTTAATAGAGGATGATACACTTTCTATTCAAATTCTGAAGAGAGTTCCCATAAGGATTTCATGAGCTACTGAAATATTACTGCCGTCTTACTGGAGTTTCAGCTACGTGTGTGGTCAGCAATGTGAAGGACATGTGTGTGCCTGGAGCTCTTAACACACTGTTGGTCTCTTATTAACTCAGGGCAGGACCGCAGAGGCCTATATTGTAGATGCTTTCTGCTCATCCAGTTGAGTATAGAGTCAAGACCACACAGGTGCCAAATGTCAGACATTGCACCCAATTGGTATCTGTTTCCCACCACTCGAGGAGTCAAGAGACTGAGCTGAGATATAGCTGTTTACACCCTGTACGTCTAGATTTAAACAAAATGAGTCTTATGCTGTTGTACATTTTCCATGTGTGATTTGCTGGAGAAAGAGGAGACAAGCAAGGGCAACAGCTCTATTCACAGTCCTGCTCCTTACTGCAGGGCTCTCCTCCATTACTTTTCTTTGGTTTGTGTGAAGGAGTCATTGCCCTCAACAACATTACCCTTGGACCCAGGGGAAAAGACCTTGAAAGCTGAGCACCTAAAGTGGATCCTGATTCCATGCAGGGTCACCTAAATAAAGGTGTGATTCTCAGTTATGCTAAGCACCAATGGCTCTATGTGCCTCCAGAAGAGTGCTGAAATATCCAGCTGTGGAAATTTTGTCCTAAATCCTTCTGATCTGTGGAATGACGAAAAAAAATATTTTGTAGCCTGTTTATAATGTTTAATACTCTAATTGCATCATCTCTCTTCCAAGAAATAGATAGCTACATCTCATACTGCCAGTTCTACCTAAAGAAAGCTAGTAGCGCTATCACTTTAATAAGCTCGTATCTCAAAAAAATCTGCCTTTTTTTTTCCAAGTTACACTGAAGACTATTAGTGTGCAGTATCCTGCCAGCCTCTGGGCCTTCCTCAGCAGTTCTTATTTATTTTCCCCATTGACTTCAGTGGGAGTTTTGGGCTGCTCTAAATTAACTGTAAACATTCAGGAAAAAGACCTAGACAGCATTGTGCATGGCTCAAATGAAGCCATCTGCTCAATGTGCAGCCATAAGTTAAAAATGAAAATAAAACCAACAACAACAAAACCAGGGTGTTTTAGGAAGTATTAAGAGATGGAAAAGAAGACACTTTATAGAAGACATTTATCGTATGGTCCTATAAATCAATAGTCACCCTTCAGTTTTGATCTTGCTTACTGTCTGTCGGCACTTCTCACAAAACAGAGCAGAAATACAATGAGCTGGAAAGACTTACAGGCAAGTGATCAGAAGCCAGGAAATAATTTCACATGTGGAGACATTAGGTCTGTTTATGAGATAGCTGAGTAAGAGGTGACATTATATAATTATCATAATATCATTGTAGTGTAAAGCTATATCTGTTGGTTACTCCTTATTACTAGGCTACAATACAAGATCGAGAAGACACCCTATGAAATAAAAAAAAAACATTTAAGATGGTTGGCAATGTTTCTATATTGTATAGCTGGTCTTTGGATCTCTAGGTCAGAAATGCATATAAATGTTAACACTTCCTACTAATCTGTTACAATAGAAGTTGGTAAGGGACCAACTAACCCTCACTTTCTGAGGCCTCAAACCCCTCGTGCCTGCCGACCAGCAAGGTGCCAGGCAGGCATTTGCCATATGCAGAGAACAGGAGATTTTAATTCCTCTTTGAAAAACAGATTTGTCCTAAAAGAGCAATTGGTGCAATATGATTATTATAATAACCAGCACACACGGGCAGCAAGGAAAACTGTCTGGTACGACTATGTACAGTCGGGCAGCTTTTAAACTGGGTAAGTTCCCCTTCACTCTGGAGTGAAAATATTTTGGTGAGTTTGGGCATTCTGCCAGATCTAAGCATGTCTTGAAAACTGTTAAGCATCTAGATCAGACATCCCTAAACTTTACTCTAAAACACTTGTAGTAAGCTTTCCTCCAGTCAGAAAAAAACTCTACTTATCAAAGTAAGAGGCATTCCCTCTAAAGGGAGTCATGTCTAGAGCATTGTTTGCACTCCCCCCCATTCAAACATCCTTTCCATCAGAGCTGCTCTATCACGGAAACCATTTTAGCTTCAGTTAAACCAACTGAAGAAGGTGACCACTGCTGCCAAGTGGCCTTGTCCTTACACTGATGTATTTGGTGGTTGCCTCAGGAGATTTCCATATCGCTAACATACAGGTTGTATTAATGTGGAAAAAGCTTATAGTCAACTGGACTACATATATATTTCCATGTACACACAAGCATATCCCATGAATAAAAGCTGCAAACAGCCTATGGTTGGTTTATGTGCTTCAGGAGGTCTTAATTTGCTTGCTGATGTCTGTATCGGGTAACTAAAATTCAGGCATGGTATGATGATATGAGAAGTGACTCCCAGAACATATATATTTTTCCTTCTTTTCCTTCTTGAATCATGTTTTTAGTATGCATTTTTCTTCTAAATCTTACTTTAGGAATTAAACAAGGGTATCACATAAAGAAATATACCCACTATGTTATGTATGAAGATGTTTTAATCCCATATTTTGCGCCTCCATCAGAAAGCACTCTAAGAGGATTTTTTATTTATTCCTTTCTGCATT
>NW_009259588.1:1543788-1566001 GCF_000687185.1 Egretta garzetta
AACATACTTACTTCATCAGGAGTTAAAAGCTGTCCATATGCCTATTGCCTTGTACCCGAAGTCTGACTGAGTAGTGAACTGCACAAGAAAAAAACAATATATTGAAATATCTGTTTCACAGCCATGAACATCTGTCTCCTCTTCAAAAGTAGCATAGTGTAATCTGGATATATATTCCCAGAGTGGAACTTTGGTAATTCAGATTAGAAGCAATTCTTGATGTTTTAAGGAGCCTGTTTATTACAAAAACAATTACACAACCCACCAGCACAGTACACAGACAGGGAGAAGTAGAAGTTTATTTAGCAAGAAGCCTCCTGGCAGATGCCAGCACAACTGGGACAGCTAAATTGGCTTGTATCAATAACTCTTTCAGCCAGCTTGTAAAAAAAACCTTCTGGGTCTAAGCCCCCTGCATATTCAGGCATTTCAACTACCCCAACATTTCATGTGTGGCTTAAGCACACTAGTTCATCCACTTTTTCCCCCAAAAGCTTTTTTGTCTTTCATAACTGCTCTTCATTATTGCTTTATCTCCTGTATAGGGAGTTTTGAGGTCAGAAAATATTTTTAATTTCAATCCTGTTTCCCATGAAGTTCAGTCACTTTTGAACAATGTGTTGAACAATCTTTGCATTCCTTGGGACTGAATCGTTGGGCACCAGCATTGCTGTATCTCCAGGTTTTAATACAAGAATTGTGAGTTTAGTATTTTTGCATGTGGATAGGAATGCCTTGAGTTCTTGACTTAGAATAAGGTCACTAACTTCCCTTATACTTCCTTTTGTCCCTTTCTCCATACCCGAGAGGGACAGGTGCAAACCACTGCCTTAATTTCCAGTCTAGTTTCATTTGAGTTGACGCATTTCTTTGAATGGTTTATTTCACAGTTGTTGTCTGGTAAGCTTCATAGCCAGGGAAACAGCTTTGCTCTAAACTCTTATTTTTTAAATGCCACTGATCCTATTTCTAAGTAAAATTAAGCCATAATACTTAATTAACGAATAATGTAAATAGAGGTCAGGTTGCATTTTCACAAACACTATAATGTCTAAAGAGCATGCATCCTATAGGCAGTACCTTTAAAAGAAGCCCAACTTGCATCAGCAATTAATAGTGAGAATTTTATCCCCATATTAATGTATAGTGTCTGTTTCAGCACTGGTATATTCTTCATGAGCAGCCTTTTGATTTAACATTGTTCTAATTAAGTTAACATTAAAAAATACATGAAAACTCATCTTAGCTCTTTGACTCAGGGTAGCTTAAATTGTCTCTTTTCATTTGCCTAAAGTTAATAACATGATAAATATTTGGCAGTCAGGAAAGTAATCATTTATTACACAGAAGGCCAAAGCTTGCTCAGTTACAAATGCAAATAGCCTATTAGCCTTAAGTGCAGTTGCAGAGTTGCAGCTGAGAAGAGTTTTGAACTGTACATAATTTACTGCAAGATAATTTTCCTGCTATTAGGAAGCATAAAATGGCAATTTGTTTACTGAACATTTAATAAAAAATTGTACTGAATCAAAGTTCCTTTGAATCTCTATTCATCCATAAACTAGCCCTTTATTTTGTAGTGATACTGGCCAGCTGTGTTTTCAGTCATATTAAATCAGGTGTGGCTGCTCACTTTCCTAGACAACAAGAGATCTCATTTAGCATGGCTTGTTTTCTCACCATAGGTAAAAACATTGAAAATTATGATTAATACTATTTCATATGCTTCATTTTGAAATTAAGCACGCTAAACTCAGTGCTGTTGTTAAAAATTTGCAACCATAATCTTCTAACCTCTCATTTTTCCTCTGCTTAATGCATTTTTTGAAGATGCCCCTTTCAACCTCAGGTAATCTATATTACTTAAGTACTATTTAACAAACAGTAAGAAAAAGCCTATCCCAAGATAGCCCACCCAAGATTAAGGGTCTCACTGAAATCTGTGAATACATTAAATAGTATTTTTCCTATCTCAGTGACCCAGACAAAGCCTATGCCTCAAGGAGGTCACAAAGCTGAGGCAGACAGAGAACACAGGACACAGAAGACACCCAGAGAAGCAATTCATTGGGGTTTTTGTCCTTCTTCCCTCTCATGCATGATGAAGGGATGGAGAGGGCTGACCTGATGCTCACTGCAGTCAATGGGTGGGCTCCTGAGATCTTTGCCAGCTCAGTGGCTCTAAGACAGAAGTGGCAAGAAGTGAAGGAGGACAGTTTGGCTGCCATCAGCGCGATGGAAGTGGACACAGCAAAGAAAAAGAGTGAGACAGGGTTGCGTGGGGGCAAAGAGAAAATATTTAAACAGCCTATAGTAGGTTAAAGGGGAGCAAACAACAGCCACAAAAATGAAGAAGAAAAAAGCCTTATTAGGAAAGAAGGAAAATGGTAGTGGAAGTAAAGTTGCGCTTATATTTTCATTAATGCTTAGATGTAATGTGACTCAAACAAAAATAGAAAATTCTGAGCATGGGTAAATATAGGCAAGTAGATGCAGTCTAAAAATCAAATAAATAATTACAATTCAAAAACAAGCACATAGAAAATGCAATAGCAGAATAAATACTACGCTTTTGGCTATTTTCTCTAAGCAGCAGTGCTGCTTTACTGGCAGTCAGGATAACTTCAAAACCAGAAACTCTTTCCTCCACAACACAATAATTAGATATATTTATTTCTTGAGTGACCAAAGACCTGGTGACTTAGAAAAAATAGCAAAGTAGTAAGTAAGGCTCATAAGTAGTATAACCTAATGTGCTTAATTTGGCAGATATTTTAAATTTGAATCCATCACATTTACATTTTAGAAATTATCTCTATGCAAGCATCCCACTCCAGGCTGCACTTCTATCACAATTTAAATAGAGTTCAACCTGATTAGAAAAAAAAAAAAAAAGAAAAAAAAAGGTGATATAGGAAATGGATCTGATGATTTAGCAAGTCATTGACTTCCCTTGAAGCCAACACAAAAGTAAGGCCACAAGCAAGTGGAAAGAGATACTGAACTCCTCTATTTTTTCATCATATAAAGCAAGCAAGCAAGCAACACATTTCTGAGACAACAGCCTAGCTTAACACAGGGTCATATTCCTTGCTGGCTTTCTGCTAAGCAATTAGAGCTTAATTGCACTTCTTGATGCAATTATATCTCTAAGCTCAAATGCATGGAAAGTAATTTTGTCACTTTAGTGGATTTTGGTCATGCTCACTTTGGCTCAGCCAGGTTCAGTACTACCTCATGCACATGTGTCTGTGTTAGGAATCTGTCTCTCTAGAGATCTTAGTTTTGGTCCTTCTCCAGGTATAAAAAATTCAAAATCCCAGTTTAACTGTAAATAGCACCATATTGTGCTGTAAATAGTGCATAAACATATCTTGCTTCATGTGTGCATTTACAATGCAACTAGTTAGGAGTTAAAGGAAACCAGGGATTGCAAAGGCTGAATGGAGTTAAACCATGCAAGGTCTTGCAAACAGCAGTCGAAGGCAATTTTTTGATCTATGGGGCATTAATTTGGAAAGAGCAACTTGATTTCAAATCAGCTGAAATTTTAAAATACTCTGAAATATTAGATCCATTGCCCTAAAATGAATTTTAAAAGAAAGACAGAAAGAATACACCAATTGACAGATTTTTGCACTAGTGGGGGAGAGAGGTTCTTACTCCATTTCAGTGGGCTGGTGTTGTGGGAGACTACCTATTAAAACATTTATTTTTTCAGGATCTCTGAAAGCTTATAATAGGAAACTGTGTAAATAAAGCCTGCACATATTATTTCAGTTAGAATAAAACAAACATTTGGAGTGAAATTTCAGTTGGTTTTACCTCTTCTTTGCTTTTCTAAAATGTTAATAAAACACCTGTGTAACTGCTATGGGCTCCTGGAGCAGAACGGATAATGGCCAGCTATCTGAAAGGCAAAAAGAATTGCCACTGAAGGAAAACACCACAGATGATACCAGAGACCTCTGCATTGGCAAGTCAAATAATAGCGAAACCCAAAAATAAAATGAAACAAACACGATTGTGTGTGGTAAGTTTAAGAATATTTGAAGGCAACTATGGTTGAATAGCACAGAGAATATTGCAAAACAACAAACATTGCATCCTTTGAAGGGAATGAAAATTAGAATGAATCATAGAATCATAGAATGTTTTGGGTTGGAAGGGACCCCTAGAGGTCATCTAGTCCAACCCCCCTGCAGGAGCAGGGACACCGCTAACTAGATCAGGTTGCTCAGAGCCCCGTCCAACCTGGCCTTGAATGCTTCCAGGGATGGGGCCTCCACTACCTGTCTGGGCAAATTAGGTGGGAAAAAGAGGACCAGGATCGTAATGGAACAATGAGGACCAAATCATGGTAATTCCTAAAACTACAGATGAAGAGTATTAGACAAATAAAATCTGCACTGATCAGTACACTGTCAGAAAAATTGGTAAAGGAGTTGTACTGTATAAAAAGAGGCTGTGATCAAAGACAGACAGTTGAAAAGCCTTTTTAAAAAAACATAGGAGTATGAACTTTTCCGAAAATACAAGCCTCAATGTTCTAGCTTTACTGAAAGTCCTAAATGACTGTGGGACCTATGGCCAAACTTTAACTTTTTCTGTATTATTGATGCCATATTCTGCCCCCCTCCTCCCCCCGCCAAAAAAAAAAGGAAAAAAAGAACATCCCTGGCTGTTCTTGCACTTGCAGTGGAAATAACTATGTTATAGTAGCATAGTAAATTTCTTTCAGACAGATGAAACAGCCATACAGGCATAAAGCATCTTATAGAGTCCTGTGGATACATATCTACATTATATACAAATCTATCAGTGTGTATTTTTTTAAATACTAAAAACTGACCGACAACTCTTAGTACAGTATCTGCATCCATCTTTAATAGGTTAGGCCCACTCCCATTTTAGGAGTGCTGTGAAGGCTAACAGTGGGACTCAGAGTCCCAATTTGGCTACGTCAGGAGGCGTTAGAGAGCTACGCCTAATCCCCCCTTGCTTCTGCACATCCATCTCACCTTGCAGACCTCCCCATCTATCTTACCCCAGCAGCCGTATAGATGAGGGAGGGAAAAGTCCCTTGGCAGCTAAATTGTCCCTCTTGCACATGCACTGGATTAGCCTCTCTGCCAATTTAGCTATTATCTGTCTAATCCTCCTTTTTGAAAAATCTCCTTCGTGCCATGTATCTAAGTCCTATCCAAGCCACCTCATCAGGCTGAGGCCATAACTAGTTCACTCAGGAGATCCAGTTGGAAGCTCTGCAACTGGGAATGAATCTTGGTCTAAAAGATAACCCAACTTCTGCTGGATTAGCAGACAGTGTGAGTGGAGCCAAGGGAGTGAGGCACTCCTTTATAAAGGCAGGTGTTGGTTTAAATATTGTGCCAGGGCTTAGGGGGAATGTGAGGTGACAGACAAGGTTTAGGGAGAGTTGTGGCAGGTAAACATGAAAGAGGCAAGAATCAAAAAATCTATGGGTAGGTTAAGGAGTGGAAGTCTGCAAAAGCAGGAGGAAGGTGAGAGATGGGCTTAGACAATTAACATTCACATTTGCATTGGGCTGTGGTATTAAATCCACAATGAGTTTAGTGACTAGATGAAAAAATCCACCTTTTACCTATGTGTCATGTGCCTTAGCCTTACAGCGTTAGAAGCGCATTCAGTGCTGAAAGTAGGCAGTGTTTATGGGTGATCACCCCCTGGAGGTCCTGATGGGCGCTGCTCTTGGCATTTTTGGTCAAAACACATATGCAAATGTATGTTGAGGCTTTTCACTAGCCTCTAAAGAAAAACACGAAACCATAGGCTTTACTTCAAGCTGCTGAAAAAGACCGGTGAATTTGTAAGACACCTCTATTCCAGCACACCTGCCTCCCCATGAGAACTCAGAACTACAATAGTTTGCCCCCTCCTCAATCAAGATAGTTTTATCATTAAAATTCCTCATATCATGAGACATCTGTGGGCCTCCTTACGCTTCCAAGCACTGAAGTTATTTCTGAGAATGGAGCACAGCCTTTTGCACTCCTTTGACCAAATTCTGACAGCTAAGGTCCAGCAGTGTACATGAACAAGCTAGATTTTTGTTACATAAAATAAAGGCTGCCATACTTTTTATTGGACTAGGATATCAGTTAGATTCCTAAGAATAGTTATAATAGAATCAAGTTACAATGTCAGTGTGATAAAAGGTATCACATCATTACTCTGTCCTTTTTACTTTATTCATTCACAGATTGAAGTTTCCTGGATTCTGTCAAAAGAATTAGTCTTTTAAGAATAGAAAAGACCAATGTCATCTTTATACAGTTTGGGAATTCATCTTGAGTAGCCCAGAGATTAACAACATCAGCGATAATTGAGTCAAAGGCGTCTATGGAGTACACTAACAACAAAATAGACCATGGAACAAAAGACAGGTAATTCAACAGCACACCACTGCTGAATAATCATTTTAACCTTACCAAGGGTCAGGATGGCAAATAAAATAAATAAAAAATGAATGGGTTTAAAGAAAGGAGGAGGGAAAGAACAACAATGCATACAGAGGGAACTAGGCACTTTTGAAGAAAAATGCATGCAGAACAGAAATTGTACAGCTGTTAACAGGAAAGAAAAATCAATTTTACACCATATAAAGGGATACATTTACATCATTATGATTATGTTGGGAAAGGATTAGAATTTCACTTTCTTCAAAGCATTCTTGCAACGCGTCATATGATTCTTCCTTATCTGATGATCATGATGATGCATAAAGAATAGCACCTCTCAAGCATCGCTTTATTCAGTAACAGACCACCTTGTCTCCCTGAGCTCCCTGACTGCAGATCTCATGTCTTTGTTTTCCGTAGGTAAACTTAATTAAACCAGCTGAAGTGGAGTTATAATGGTTCACAAACAGTGGTGGTAACTAAAGGGGAAAAAAACTGGGGGAGGAGAGTAGAAAATGTGCATGTATTCAGGAGCTCAATAGCATTAGATAGGCAAATCAGTCCTAAAAGCAGCATAAGCAACTGATACAGAAGAAAGCATAACCCAGACAGCTGAATTCAGATGGTGGCATAGGAAAACACAAGTCATCATTGTAGAAAATACAAGTGTTTCAGAAATGGGGTTAAACAATTATTTGCTCTTTCTTTAAATATAGTTCCAAAATGTATCATTCTGATTTGAGTACAGGTAGAAAATATGCTTGCACATGTGCAAGAACAGGGTTGGCCAATGCCCATAAGTATCTATCTGCCCAGACTAGAACACTTTCATTTCATCCAATTTCAACCTTTTTAATAGCAGCAACATGAATCTTGCCTCCAAAGCAAACTAGCCCAGACCCAAGGAAGCTCAGAGGTGGCAGGTGTGAGCTTCACCCCACACTCAGGTGTGCATGTGATAGCTTTAGCACAACAACTCAGCCACTGCACTTGCTGAGAAAGGCACCACAGGAATCACTTTCTTGCTTTATATCAGTTACAACCACTATTTTAAATTGTATATCTGGCACCATATAAAAGCAAATGCAACCACATGCTCAGTTATAGTCCATTCTGCAAGTGAAGAAGGTCTACGGGAGTGGAAAGCCATGCTCTCCGTCAATGTCATTTCCCGATTAGTTTAAAATACTGTCAGAAAGTCAGAAATCAGCCTGGAGGCAGTTAACTGCAATGAGCTGCATATAAGAAGAAATGCCTTCACCTCCTGCCCAAGCATAGGCAATGTCAACTAATGGGGAATTGTGTTCCTTACCATTTCCACCTCTTTGCTGCTATTTTCTCTAGGACAGTCATCTAGTCCAACCCCACTGGGAGTAGCAGAAGCTCAAAACAGCACAGAAACAGGCCTTACAGTGTGTCTGGATTTGTACCCTGGCTGAATGAATGAGAGGGAGCATCTGTTAGAGCTGGTGGTGGTGGCCTAAGCAAGCCGCAGTGTTGTACACATGCGGAAGGTCACAAGGCTCTGTTTCAACTGCAGCTTTGTGGCAGATCTGCCTCCTCCCCAGCCTCTTCCCCACCTCAGATTTTAAGCTCAGGAAAGCTAAGTTTTATTTTAAAAAAAACTCATAACAAGCTTTTAAATAGAAAAATATCCTTAAAGGAGCTAGAGAAAACAAACTAAACTGTCTTCCATTCAATCCTCTCTGCCTAAGCAGCCCTGTAGGTGGGTCCTTTATTCCAGCCAGTTCACTAACTGAGAAGCAGAAAGCTCTGCTGAGTTTCCCCACATCCCTGTGACATTTTTCCATCGCCTCTGAGATGTGGCTATCTGCTTCCCAGTCCTTGCTTCAGCCTTTTGTTCTCTCGAAGATGCAAGCTGAGCAGATCTGCAATGACTCTGCTGGACTCCACTGGCTGCCCATCCTCAGTCTCTCCCTGAATCTGTTCAGTAATGCTTCAAGAATTTTCCCCGGCAAGTCCACCCAGCTTCTTCAAAGAAAATAAAGCCAAATTACAACAAACCCATCAAATACACAGTTTGCAGTGGTTACAGCAACAGTTGAGCCTTGCAGTAGGGCTGAAAACCCAGTTTTGCGAGACCAGAACACAGGCAATGGGTCCTCAAGTGCTGCTGATAGTCATGGATAAGTGCTTTGTTTAGCTGAAATGCACTTTATATGTTCAGAATGAGCCCATGCAATTTGTTATTGCAGTACTGTAACTTGCAATAGGCCAACATTTATAGCAGTCAGTGGAGCAATTATAGCTTTAAAGTTTGACACTGAGGCAAAAGCAGGGCTGATAATTACAAATGAGTGATTTTCAGAGTGTGAAATACTGCAAAGTAACAAATTGTAAGTAAATTTTGTCTTAAGGCCTATACACAAAATCAAGCAGTTAAAAACAATGAAAAAACATGAGGTCTGCATGCAACATACATGCACTATGTATTACTTCTGTCTTGTATTCTTTGTAGTCATTGTATAAAAAGAGCCCAGATAGGTCTACATCAGTTCTTTATATTACCCTTCCATTTCCTCCCTTACTTCCTTCTCTTCTTCTGTCTCCTCCTGTGCATCTTTCTTGTCTTCTGCTTACTTAATTCTGCACTGTGGTAAGGCTGCCTACATCACTTTATGCCAGTTATTGCCTCCAGCTTTTGCTATAACTTTAAACAACCTTTTCTGGTCATTTTGATAGCAAGGTTTTAATAAGTGACTAAAATCTCAGAATCATTCTGGGAGAAAAGAATACCCTCCCAGATCCTACATAATAACCACAAAATAACTCTTGGAGGAATATATGATGTGAATACACCACTCCAGGAGAAATAAGAACTTCAGACTTGAGCACAAGCTCATGGGAGTTTGTTTGGTTTCAGGACAGAGGATCAGCTAACAAATACGAGGACATTTTAGTGGCTATGCCGTACTTAAAGGTGTACACTGAAAGAAAAAAATGGAGAAAAGCTACCTTGTCCAGCCAAAGGTAAGAATATAAAGGAGTAGAATATAGGATATAAAGGAGTAGAGTATCTGATGTCTAAACAAATAAAACCAGCAGTGTCATGGGTGTTTGTTATTTCTCTGAATGCTTTCGCTTACCCTACAGCTAGTTAATCAGTAATACATACTGTGAACAGAAAAGTACAAAATAACATGGAAAGAAGCCAGTTATTAGAATAACAACAGCAAAAGTCAAGTATAAGCTGAGAAGAGCTCACCTCAAGTTAATGAACTGGCACATAGATGAGTTAAAAACAAAACACAAAAAACCCATATCGAAATCACTGGCAGAGCTTCAGCTCTATTATAATGCTCTAATCATGAAAACAATAGCATATCAATTTGAAGTGCTCTGGAGAACTGTCTTATCTCTGTCTTGCAGTGGAGCAACAAGTGCTTTTTCTTCTGTTTTCTGACACCCTGTTAAGGTCTTGCTGTTTTACTGGGTGCTTTGTTCAGCCATCAGGTATGGTATGGCTCAAGAATCCCAACCCAATGGGCAAGTTCTAACATTTGTAGACCATGAATGGCATCTCTGCACAGATATCCTAGCTGTGGCATGATTTCATAGCTGAAATCTGCTTTTGGCTCTTATTTAATTAGACAAAGTTTTCCTTTGACTCTGTGAGTCAACACAGCTAATCCAAGGCAATCCATTTGAATCATTTGAGTGAAACTTTATGTTTTAACATTCTCCATAAAAATCAATGCTAAGAAATCTGTATCAATACCTCAAGCCTCTGAAGACTTAACCCCAGCAGCAGTCAGGAGGTTTGACTGGCAGCCACCTCCTCAGAAACTGCAGAAGAATTCTTAATGCTCCAGCAGGCAGAGTCCCATTGCTATCACAAAAACAGAAGCTTGAAGAGCAGATGACTCTGAGGTACTGGCATAACAATCTTTCAGTTCCATATTATTTTAGTGTAGTGTTGCTAGGTTCTGGGTTTTGTTTTCATTTGAAGGGTCATTATAATGATTTGAAGTAGGCTTTAAATCTTAAAGGATTTTTCTCTAAAAAATGAGCAATGTCTCTACATCTTACAAGACAGGTTCCTCAAGAGGAGATTGCATTTGAAGTGGAAACTGAGAAGAGTAGTCTCACTGGACTACAGACAGAGCCAAAGAAGATTTCTAGGCATTTTTTCAATGTATTGTCCTCTCAAAAGAATATATAGTGGAAGTATATAATTTTAAGAACATGGTAGAATGTTTAGCCCATTTAAAATGCAGTTAATTGACCTTCTTAGAAGAAATATTTAAATGTTTTAACAATGGGAATGAGAAATGCAGACTACATGCTGAATCTATTGTAATTCCCAAGTCAAATCTGCAAAACTGTATTCATTTCAGGTTTCGAGAGTGGGGTTTTTTAAGTTACAGTTCTGAATCCAACAGCCTGTGTTCAGGGTAGTGAATTGGTAAATTAAACTGTCTATTGACATTTTTTTAGGCAAAAATGGAAGATAAATTGATTTTCTTAGATGCTGGTATTCTGTAAGATTGAACATCCCCAAAGAGATTTGAAATGGAGCCTGTTGTCTTACTAATTTGCACATCATGCTTTTTTTTTTTTTTTTCCTTGATTAAAACCTTTGTAAGGAACTGCTCAAACCTTGGGAGTTGCTAGGCATAACTGTAGGCCAGCATGTGCCAAATATGCCACAGCACGAAGTCTTTAGTTGTCATCCAGCATACTGTGTGTAAGCAATTGGCAAGCCTCTTCTCCCCCTGCCTCCCAGGACTTTTGTTATTGAATTGCTACATAGTGTATCTTAGCCTAATTGAACTCATTACTTATGGGACTACTCTGTCTACACAAGTATTCAGGAAATATTATTCCTGAATAACCGTGTGTATATTCTTATGCTGGAACAAGAATGAGCTACATAATACACCTAGGTAAAATAATGAATAAACAGGTCCTAAAAGATGTTCTGCCAGATTCATTGAATCTAAAGAAATCCCTCAGAAAACCTACAAGGAGTGATTCTCTTTTCACCCATGAGACTTGGTGGAAGAAGCCCAGCTTCCCAGGAGCTTCAGATGCGAACTATGAAACCACAGAAGAGGATTCAAATTCCTAATGGCAAGAGAGAAAGATGCCGAAAGGAGTGGTCTGCTAAAAAATTAATTCCAATGACTTTTAATGACAGCTACACAAAGGCATGATGGAAAATTACTCCACCTAAAAGCACATTTGCTGCCTCGGGGCAGAAATGTCTGCCCTCTCGGGCTTTGCCAGTCTCCTCGAACTGTTCAGGGCCAGGGTAGGAGGCCAGGGGTTGCCCTATCAGGCAGCAACACCTTCCCAGACAGTTTTGGCATGGGCTGAGGGACACACTCCCATGCAACACCCAGGCAGGATTTGGGGGCCAAGGGCCAATCCCAATATTCACTTTGGATGCAACTGTCCTTTTTCAAGAGAATGAAAGGGTTTGAAATGGTATGGATGCAACTTCTGCTGGGCCAGGTGGCCTCCAGGATAGGCCCAGGTCTGTTACATACAGTAGCATAGATATGCCTTGATTATAGCATGTTTGTTCTGTTATGTACTGTGACTTGTAACAGAAAAAGTGCACTGAAAAATTTACAGTTTAAGAAAAAAGATGTGTCTTGCTCTGATGAAAAAGGGATGCTACAGCCACTATGGCTGTTTGATTTTGCTCATACCAGTGTAAATCAGGAATGATTCTGTAGAAATTAGAATATCTGTGCTGGGTAAAAGAGATTAGAATGAGGCCTTTAATAGCCACAATTATCAGGATGTGCTAAGGGTAATTTTCATTCCTGTTTTGGAGCCCTATGATAAGCTTTAGAAATACTAAAATACTCCATTTTTTCTAAGATCATCGAGTAAGGGTAAGCTGGAAATGTGTTTGCGATATTCACACACACTAACATTGGCTAGATGATCCTTCTGGCTTCAGCAGTTCCCCCATGTTAACAACTGAACTTGTCAAATCAGAATAAGCACTTCCTGAGCTGATCAGAAAGTCTAACAAGAAGCTGCACCCAAGGACACACTGCTCAGCTTCCCCCAGACACTTCTGTTGACTTCAGAGAAGTGAAAAAAAAATAAAGCTCATGATTATTAGGGAAATCTCTTATGTTAGTTGCGTAGAAGCATGGTTCTGTTTCTTTATTATGTATATTTTTAAAATCTGGCACTAGTATCTCAAATTTTTGTATTTTCTGTTGTCTTTTATTCTGGTACTGTGCCTGTGCTATTGTCATGATATCTGTATTGATTGCTTTTCATGTGGTGTATGATCCTTTTATTTTTCTCCCCTTGAGCACTGGAGATGCAAAGGCAGAAAGAAAAAGCTACTTACTGTACTCATTTGAGCTTTACTTCTGTCTCAGCATTTTATGTGAGTAGTTCCATTGAAATAATAGCAAAGTTTGGATATTCCTTATTAAAGTTTGCGTGTTGCACAGAAAACATAGCCACTAAGAAGTAATTTTGATGCAGGTTTTGGGAAAAACTAATATGTTGTTATTTTAAAAAAGTATGGAAAACCAAGATCGGCCTGAAAGAGTCTCCAGATATGAAGGAACTAACAGTGGAACTGTATATGTATACATATAACAGGCACAAAGCTGAGGCTAATAAAGTTGAATGCATCAATATGTGTGTGCAGTAATCCCAGCTGGACAAACATTTTTAAATTCTTCTGAGTTTCAGGGTGCTGGATTTTGCTATATTGTGCAGTATCTTCTACTCATAGTCCCAGTGAGAGAAATGAATTGGAATTAGGTGGAGATGTGAACAGGGACAACATGACCTGGCCCCAAAAGTAGACAAGAAATTAGTCTCAACATAATCCAAGGACAGACTTGTGCATTGGGAAATCTAACACTACCTTAAAAGAAACATGTGAAAAACATGGCCATGTACAGGAAGACAATGAAACCAACGAAATGAGCATAGCAGCGCTACTTTGCAGAAAAGAAACAGAACATACATTATTGCAGAAGAAACACTGGCAAACTGCTTCATGAAGATAGTAGGGGTTGGGGAAGAGGAAAGATGTAGGCTGCAGAGACTACCAGCCTCATTTAATCTACCTTCTGTGAGGCTGAAATTGCAGCTATTTTAATAGGATGCTTGATAACATATTAAGAAAATTTCCTTTCAGTGCATAACACTGATTGGCACGTCATTAGTTTACTTAGGGTAAAATGTGGAGCATCGGGCTGCCCAGTCTAAGGGAATGTACCACAGTCTAGTCCAGACTGTTGCCCAATGTTGGAACAGCGGTCACATTAAGTGACATAAAATACATAGGCAACTGTTTGAAGATTTAACTGAATTTTCTTTTAAGCAAATTTCCAAGAGGCACAGGGAACTTGATTCTGCTACCCATTAGATGCATTAATGGGTAAAGCATTAATGCTAATGCTTTAATATAAATCCCATTGGTTTCAGCAAACCTGTTTGGAATGGGATGATGGTAGACTAAAACCTAGGTGAAGGACTAAATTTTAACTTGAAGTGATCTAGAAAGCTACGTTGGGAAGAGTAATCTAATAGAAAATGGGCAGAAGAAAAGGCAAGTCCCAATCAAGTTTTACCTACAAAATTACCTGAAAAGGTGTGTTTCCCTGTTTGAGCTATCTGTTTATAACTGTTCTTACTAGGAATGCTTAAAAAAGCAAAAACCCCAATGTCCTATATCAGGCACATTGCTCAGAGTATAAAGTGACAGAAACCAAATGGAAATGTGCCCACTTCTCCTGATGATCATATCCTTTTAAAGTAGTGGCATAGGAATTCTAGCATAGGTGTTCACTTACACCCTCCACCACCAGCCCATTTTAAATACATTACTTATGTTAGTGTGCCTATAGGTCCCATATGAAGTGTGCATTGTAGCAGAACAAGTGCCAAGTGTTTGACAAAACTGGCTGAGCCACAAGTGCTAATCATCACACAAGAAAGTCAACAACTTACAGACATGTTGGCTGGTAACCAAAACTGGGCAGTGGTGAGATGTCAGTAATTCCCAGAGGGAAAAAAAAGAGAGACTCTTTAGACTAGATTCACCCACCGTTACTCACACCTTTACTTCATGACATGCCTGAGTGAAATCAGTGAGACTAACATCACTGAGGACACCTTAAACAAAGCTAAACCAAAAACTTCCCTTATATTCAAATAAAAGAGACA
Source organism: Egretta garzetta (assembly GCF_000687185.1). NCBI lineage: Eukaryota > Metazoa > Chordata > Aves > Pelecaniformes > Ardeidae > Egretta > Egretta garzetta. The sequence goes on from NW_009259588.1 coordinate 1,558,407, forward strand.
AGAGTATCAATAGAATTAATTAAGCTAATATATTTAGCACAGGAACGGTTGCTGAAGAGGTTCCTTAACATGCTATTGTAAATCAGATAATTCTTACCTGTAAAAAAATATTAAATATAGTTTGCCAATCTGGGAAACTAATTGCTTTCTGTTCAACATCCAAATGATAGCAAGCATTACCTTTGGAATGATTTAATTATTTATTTTAATATACTTACATACAGTGAGTGACTCATCCTGATATAATAGTTTGTTTCAACATAATCTAAGTAAAACTTTTATGACTTAGTGAAGGTTTTTAACACATTTGAGACTTAGAAACTTTCCTCACAAGCCTTCATAAATATAATCATAGTGACAATATGTCGTTTGTTGTCATGATTTCCAGTTTTAGTGTCTTTACTGAGGGCCAACACCATTTAACGATGTTTTAGTTGCATCTGAAATGGATAACGCTTAAGCAAAATATGCAACACATGCTTTGAAATTAATTCTAAGCAGCTAAAGAAATTTAAAACATACATGTTTATAGGCACATGTATATATTGGTGTATAATAATATATACACACACATTTATTTTAACGTTTAGCTTTAATAGCAAAAAGTACAGTAGAATTCCACTGATAGCAAGATTTGATTCTAGAATATCCATAGAAAATTGGTGCACTTTTTCTGAAAATCAATACAAGCTCAAAACAAAATGTGATACCAGATAATTCTCTGCCATGGTCTAAAACCAATAATCAATTTGAACACCTAAATAATTGAATTAAACCCTATAGTAATCAAATAGATACTTGATAATGAGATACCTCCATTGGAAAATGTTACTGAGTAAAATTTTGTATCAATCCCAAGTAGGTGAGTGTACAATATTTAGGATAAGGCCTCTCAGTCCTGACTGGAGCCCATAGGTACTACTGGAGTACAAATAATAAATAATAGTACATGTATTGTAAACTCTCTAAATCAGCGATAATACCAAGCATTTTCCATCTTTGAAACACTGTACAAACATAAAACTATTCCTCACAACACCCCTGTGAGGTAGGTACAAAAGTATTACCCCATCTTTACTGATGGGGCAACTCATCCCAATACTACAAGGTGCTAGCTGACTCTGCAAGGGGAAGTTCACCCCCTGATTCCCAGAGGCCCCAGAAATATGTAGTTCTCAAGCAGAATCAGTCTCCAATTAGCGACTGGCCCACATCCCTAAAATATGTCAGTGGCACAGCCCAAAGCTGTTGGCTTTCACATTTGTCACTTTGTCAATTGATTGAGACATTCTCCCTTCTGAAAAAATAAAATACTATACATTGGTGCTGTGACATGCACAAACATGTATTTTTCTTTTCATAAATCTGTTGATACCTTTAATATCTGCAAAGGGAAGGCATTTCCCCGTGAGTGCCTACCTTGTGTAGCAGAGCCATAGCAAGATTCTCACATTCTTCTACTTTTATGCATAAAATTTGCAGGTTCTTTTACTTATTAATGTGAAAAAGGACTGATTATTCATATGATGACACCAAATTCTATATTAAGGGGCGCAGTCATCTTTTTTTTTAGATTCAGCTTTCAGGACATCCTTTAAAACTGGGATAATCCTGTGGTATATACCAAAATATATGTATTCTCTTTTCCCTCTTTTTAAAAATAAAGTCCAGAATGCTTTTTCCTAGACATACTTTTAATATACTATATAGCTAGCCATTGTTTTGATGACATGTAAAGTGAAGCAAGACATCTGAACCTGGAAGCAGTCCTCCTTGCACCGGTATAAACCTGGACTACCTCCACTGAAGCCCATGGAGTTCCCACTGCTGTAAAAGCAGCCGCAGTGAACTTAGGATGAGGACTACCATCCTCCTCACCACCTGTGGCTGCCCTATGCCAGCAACACTAACAAATCTCATGTGATTGGCATGTTTGTTAGCAAATCCTGTGAGCCACGCACATACCTGATCACATCACTGATGACTTCATCATTCATTACGCTAGTGTTACACATAGATGTAAAAAACAGGCAGCTCTTTTGAATTCTGCAGAATTAGAGAAAAAGGGAAAAAATAAAACACGGTATCTTCCAAACGGCAGAGTACATGCATAGAAGTAAATTAAAGGCAACACAAATACAGCACAAATGCAGCTTTAGAAAAACAAAGTATTTGCCAAGGTAGAAAGGACAAAATACGTAAAGGAACAGATAATATATTGAGGGCTAATATATACAAAAGGAAAAAAAACAGGCAAAAAAGTAGTTATGTCAATCATTTCTCATACATGCTCTCTTTTCTAATAAGTCAAGGAAAAAAAAATGTAAGTGAAGAGTTTGAAAGCCTTGCTGGAATTTTCGTGTTGTAAAATAATCCTCCCCTCAAAAAAATTGTAACCTGCAATTTTTTCTGATTATATAGAGTTCCTACGTGGCTCTATTTTTAAACATCTGTAATTCAACAGACTTTGACCATTTTTATGTGTAACAGTTTTATTATTTAATGTCTTCCTATAATAAAAAAAATAACCCATACATATTTAAAAATAGATACCATTCTGCTTTCATCCTTCTTTTGGGGGGGAGGAGGGGAAGGCAGGTCATTTTCCTCTTGTGTTTTGAACAGAACCATAACTATCAGCACTCCTTTGCTTTCCTTCTCTTTTGCATATCATGTTTTTCTCTCAGCAAGGCTCAGGGATGTGTGTGCAGGAACACAAGCACAAACCTATTGTTGTTGTTGAGTCACCAGAGGAAACTCATACCTTCTTTGGGTAGGTCTTATAAAACAGGCTATCTTCATAACAAGGCCACTGAAAGATGATTAATACAGCTTTTTCTCTTTTATTTATCTTTTGTCTGTTTTAAATGCAGCAGGCATTCATCACTGGATTATAACAGCTTGAAGGTTACTCAAACATACAGCTCTTTTGCAGGAGATACTTAATCACATCCCTAACCTTAAGAATGTAAATACTTTCATTTAAATCAACGTGAAAAAATAATTTGGTTAAAGTTAGACATGCTTTTATAAATTAGGGTCTTGGAAAAAAAGCAAGAAACAAAGCCATGGATTTAAACATACAGGTTATGTCATTTGGAATGAATGCATGCGAGTTGTCAATTTTTTTCTTTTTCTTTTTTTTCTTGTATTTTAGAATTTGAACACTTCCTAATAAATTCCTTTCCAAATTTTATCATGCAGTGTATCGTGAATATTAGGCAGATGTTTAAACAACATGAAAAGGAGGCTTTTTTGGTAGACAGTACATGATAAGGGTTCAGAAAGCAATCAATTTGAAACAGTAGTCCTTCCAAAGGCTGTTTTCCCCCCTCCAAAATGTTTTTTTTTTGTTCTACTGTCTTGCAAGAAATGCTCTTAGGATTTATTTTCATTGGAAAAGAGACTTCAATAATTCTACCCCTTTGCACTGTTAATATATATTAGAATAGCATTTGAATGTAAGGTGTCGACCTTATTCCGATTTTCAGATGCAACGATTAGAAGTCATTGACACCAATCTACCACAAGTGACCTTAGTCTTGTATCTTGCTCTGTTATTAGAATAATCAAGGAACGCAATTCAGAAATAATATTACATCCTGCATTTTATTCAATTCCATATGACAAAAATAGTAACCTAGACTAAGACATCCATTTCAATCAGTAGATGTGTCAAGCCAACAAGATTTAATAATAAAAAATATTGGATCTAGGTAACAATTCCCAGCTGGTTCAGGGAGGCTCCTAGCCCTACATGGTATCGCAGTATAAAAATAGTGTCTCTCTTCACCATGCAGAGAGGAATGACCTAACCCTGAATACAAAATGGGGTCAGTCTTACTGTACCATCATCAACCATCTTATTTACAACACTTTACATCTTTTTTCTTTTTTTCCTTTTTCATTTTTTCTTCTCTTTTTTTTTTCTTTCTTTTTTTTTTAAGTTATACACATCCTTTAGGGAATAGAGATAACACTACATGGTACCAAATACTAACAAAAAAAAAAGTCACACCAAAAATGACACAGATAAATAAAAACATTCAATTGCTGAAATACAGCAACATTAAGCCACCTCAGTTTTCTTTTTTTCAATGCTTGGAAACACCCCTACCCACCCACACACTGCGGCAAAAAAGATGTTATATTGTAGAGGTGTTACAGATATATAATTTTGCTTATATATAGATACAGATATATCTATATATCTCTAGCTCATCACTGTAGAAAATGGAGCTGTAGAGTTCATTGTTCATTTCCAATAGAAACAAACAGCTAATAAGTCTTTGAACCTCTTTTCACTCCATTACATGATGGCAGGAATAGTCCATCCTTTTACAGTAATGGGTTTTGTTGTATAAGAAAGATTGTCTTATTTTTCAGTCTCAACTGAGAAGACCTCACTGTCTGTTTCGTTCTTCAGGGGCATAAAACTCCTTGTGCTGTTACCCAGCTACCCATAATGTCCCTCAAGCAATTCTGCTGGACAGAAGTTCATAGTGTCAACTCCACCATGCTTGTAATGCACAAAAATGAGGTAGTACACAAAATGTTTACTGTTCAAGTTTTGATTAAGCCCCAGTCTCCTCAGCATGCCCAGCCTAGCTTTTGAGTGGAACCGTTCCCTTTATATACTTGGTGTAATTTAAACAATGCAATCAACATAAAATTATATTTGATTAATCAGAGTACATTGTGCTTTGGAGCAATCTGAGAAGATAATCAGCAAGAGTTGGAAATAAATACAGAGTATTTGTATGTTACTACTGCTCACACTGCCCAAAAGTTATTAGGCAGTCGACATCTTTCTCATGGGTATGTGTGAAAGAGACCGAACGGATTACGGTAAAATTAAACCTACACAATGTTCTCCTCCCTCTATACTAGGCTTGTATTAATATCACACTCCTAAGATAAATGTATCAGAATTCTGTCGGGGGTGGTCACGCTTTTAAGTGGGCTTTGTAGAAAAGTTAAATGAATCATTTCCATTTAAGAAATGGCAGGCCCCATATTTCCTAAGGATCTGACAGTTCTCTGTGGCTTTTCTGCTTAGTTAATAGAGATCTCTCATTGTTTGACCTTAAAACAAAACAAGAAACTGCAACAGGGTTCTCCTCCTTATTCCTTAAGTCAAAGTACTATTAATAAAATAGTTTACATCTTTGTTCAGTTTCAAATTATAGACAAACCTCCCTAGTACAAAATACTAAAAGTGCAATAGTATAAATTAAGAGTTTGCAACCACGTTATACAAACATTACCTTTTTATTGTACAGCTTTGATAACATGTAGTATTTACTCACAACTGTTTATAATGTTGTGAATAATTTATGGTGCTAAGGTTTGTCTGTAACTTGTTTTCCAATCATTGAGCTAAAGTCCACACTACATTTTTTTCATTTAATAGAACAACTGTCCACATAGCAGCTACAAATATTTAAATAAAAAAAGGTTTGTTACTGACAGGTACTTGCACATGAAAAGCATGCTATCTTTCCCAATAAAACTTCACAATTTTGCCTGCATTGAAATAAACCACTTATTTATAGTAAAACAAAACTTGCTTTAAAAAAAAAAAAAAAAAAAAAAAAAAAAAAAAAAAAAAAAAAAAAAAGAAAAATCACATAGCCAGATGTATTTTGCAGTACAAAAGCTTCATTTAAGTTTGGGGCTAGTATATTGTCTGTTACCCGCATAATCTTAACATTATAAATACTACAGACAAGGATACTGTAATAATACACAGCATTGGGGTACTAAATCACTTATTTAAGATTAAGATTCCTAAAAACGTAGTCCAAGTTGCTAGCTAATTTGAACAAAACTAGCAAATAAGTGTGACAGAATGCCATAATGAAGCCCCCCTTTCTCAGGTGATAGTAAGTTTTGTAAGAAGCAAAGTGGACGTAGACTAGCCTCTTTGTGTTCCTAATGAAGTTATCCCATGATTTGTTTGTTTGTTTGTTTTCTGTTAAATTAAAAGGTTTCAACGTTCTCAGTAACAGTCAAACTCACTGTTGAAAGAAGTACCATGCAGGTCTTGCAAGACAACTTTTCAGCAGCCACAAAGTTATGTATTTCTGCTATAGGTAAAACTTTAAAGGGAACCTATGCATTTAGGTCAGGAAACTAATGCTTAGCTTCAAAAGCTGTACATGGAACAGGACAAGTGTTGTGTCGAGTAGCGGTCCAACAGTTATTCGGAATGAATGCTTTTAATTTATGCCAATCTCTTTATTATCCTCAATAAATCTGGTGAATGGACGACTGGCTCCCGTTTCAGAACTTGCTTTGTCCAGACCGACAATGGGAGGGCTGCTGCCCGTGCGAGCTTTGTCCATGCCGCCGGTAAGGTTACTTAGAGGCGGGATGGCGCCTCCGCCTAGACTTACTGGGAGCTGGGGAATGCCTCCGTTCTGTATGACAGAAATCTCATTGTTCTTCATAGCAAGTCCATTCGTGATAGCTGCAGCATATTGGTTCCAAAAATTGGGGTCAACGTTCATGGCCCGAGCTGCCAAATCCTTCTGGAACATCTCGGAGAACTTGAGCGCGTCGCCACCAAGCAGAGCCATGGGGTTTTCCACGGAGAGGCGGCGGCCACGGCGCGCGGGGGCATTATTCCACATGTGAGTTCCCATGTGAACCTGTGGAGCAAACGGGGACAAGAAGCACCCCCCAAGTTAGCACGTTCTGGTGAGGTGGCTGCCCTGAAATGCTGTTACTTACAGTATCGCTTGCTTTTTAAAAAAATGCCTTTTAATTCGCATTGAAAACAAATCAATTCCAGTTAAGACAGTTCTAAGACCCAGTCAACCTATACAAAGAAACCACAGCTCCGCAGTAATTTTTCAATGTGCATTTGTTTCTTCGCAGTGAAAACAAATACAGCGCCGCAGGAATAAAGAGTGTACATCCTCTTAGGTTAGACAATTTCACATGCAAGCTGAAAGTCCTCACACACTGAAAGACTTTACTTGTAGTGGGAGATGGGCAGTTTCTTCTGCCCTTCCCCTTTTTACATCTTGTCTATTTTCATAATATTTTATCTCATGGGAGAGGCATTGATTATTTTGCTATATTTAATATTTCAAAAAAGGACATTTAAAAATGTATTCCCCGGGCTGTGTCCTGATGGTTAACCAGACCGCAGGAATAAGAGGCGTCAGTCCTGTAGTAACCTGCTGTAAATCAGTGAGAAACAGCTTTCTAGTCTGCGATGGCTGCAAAGCAGAACAGAAAATGGAAATTTGAGAGGCATCTAAGGAGATGAGCAAGCTCTGCATTTCTGGTTTATAGCGAGGTTATTTTGCACTGACAGTCCACAAGAACTGCCAGGACACGTCCATCAGCTGACTGCGTGTGCCATCACATCTGCCAGAACTACAATGTCCTTGCACATACACCCGGAACCAGTTTTAAAGTTCGCACCATTGCACAGACACTTTCCAGTCCCTATCTTCAACACAGCAGAAGCAGAACAACCACCGCTATGCAGCAAGCATTTCCTTGAAGCTCCCTTCTGTCCTGTTTTTGGGGCAAACACTTGGCCCTAAAACCTGCTGAGTTCAAGCACAGTGCCTCAGCCC
>NW_009259588.1:1566065-1568565 GCF_000687185.1 Egretta garzetta
CCCGACCCCCCCACTCCCCTCCCCCGCCGAGCCTTTCCAGTTTCATTTGGCCTCTTACCTTAAGATTCCCCTTTGTGGTAAAAGCTCTACCACAGATTGTGCAACCAAATGGTTTTTCACCAGTATGGGTGCGCTCGTGTATCTGCAGTGCACTTGCTGAGGAGAAGGTCTTCCCGCACGACTGACAGTTGTGCTGCTTGGGAGTCCGGCGAGGGGGGGGTGCCAGCATAGGCGTTATCCCTGGACTCATCACTGTCTGTGGTGCAGCAGGAACCTGGATTCCAGCTGGAAGCGAGGGAACCTCACCCAAAGAGATCGGCTTGCTGTGACCATTCACTTCCATTTTGATCATGGTAGGCGCTGTACTGGTGACCAGGCTAGGAGTACTTTGGCTGGGACCTAGAGTAAAGTTGGGTTCAAATAACTGAGAAGGCAGCTCTTTTAATTTGTGCGTCAGTAAGTGCTGTTTTAAATTACCCATAGTGGAACACCCACGACTGCAGACTGTACAAACAAATGGACGTTCTTTAGTATGGCTGCGGTAGTGAATTTCCAATGCACTCTTACAAGCAAAAGGCTTGCCACAGATATTACAAACAGTACTTTTAAACTTACCACGTTCTCTGTTCAGGAACAGCAGGCTAAAAGGAGCCTCCTCTTTGATGACCGGTCTTCCCGGGTTGGTGGATGTCAGATCTAATGCGCCTCCATTTTCAGTTGCGGGTGGTGGACTGTCTGGTTTTTCTGTCTTTAATTGTATTTCTTGTGGCTCTTCCTGGTTACTGAGACCTGGGGACTTTGATCTGAAACTTTCACTATTGCTATTTACAGGAGACAAAGCTTGCATGGAGGAAGAAGACTCTGACATTGCAGGGCTGCCTGCACTCTGGCTTTCGAGATCACCAACGGCTGATGAGGAGTCATTGCTCAAATGGTCACTTTCCCCTGATCCATTTTCTATGGATTTTAAACTGGTCAGCTGCTGACAGTTCATGACAGAATCAATCATTTTCATTTGATTCTCCAAAGCAGCAATACTGGAGATCACAGAAGGTGGCGAAGAAGGACATGACCCAGAGTAAGAGATAAGGGGTTTGGATGAGTCACTTGCCGTGTCCTTTAGCTCCGGGTCCTCTTCCATAGAATTTTCATCAATGTCATCGTCGAAGTTGCTCAGCGTGTCAACATTCTTCTCATCGTAGGAAAGCTCTGAATCCATGGCGTCCTGGAAGCCCTCTGGTAGCGGCGTGTTTGGAATTTGCCCACCCATATGCATACGAATGTGCTGCTGAAGAACAACCGCATTTGTAAATTTCTTCTGACAAATGGGACACGAGTGCTGTACTCTAAGTGGTGGCTTCGCTCGATGAACTCCAAAATGTGTTTTTAGATTGCCTTTCGTAGTAAAGGCACGTCCACAAATTTTGCATTTAAATGGTCTTTCTCCTGTATGCGTTCTGTAATGCATCTTGAGAGCACTCTGACAACTAAGCACACGGTGACAAATGACGCATTGATTTGGATCTGTCATCTTCTTATCAATGTTCTCCACTAGCTGTTGTAGTTTTGAGGTTTCTGACGTTTGCATAGAGTCTAGCAGACCACCGAATGGAAACTTAGCCTTAAACTGGTCAGACACTGCTGGAAGCACAGGGTTTGGGAGGCTTGTTGCAACGCTGCTGTCGGTAACAGCAGTAGGAATTGAAGACGTGGAAGCTGTGGAAACCTGCCCACCTGCAGAAAGGTCCCCAAGCCGCGTGCTCGTGGGAGGCAGCGTGACAGATTCTGCCTTGGTCAGAGATGCGCCGCTCTGAATGGGCTGTGGGGATTCAGCAGATGCTGGAACGCCCGACTCAGAAGTGTTGAGGCTCGGGGATAGAGAAGTGCATTCGCTGGAGGCAGGAGAAGGCCTCTGGGGTGACCTGCTCATAGGAGTGATACTTGGAGAATCTCCATAACTGTTCACACCGGGTATAGTGGGGGGCAGCTGGAGCCCGATGGAAGTCGAGACAGTTGGTAAAACAGGTTTGCTGTCTAACCACGTTGTGACCGGCTTTTCAGGGGGCAGTGACATCCCATATGGGATTCCAGAGCAGGTGGGCACATTATCGAGGTATTCTGGAACAGGATAAGGGTTCATCTGAATATGAGGGTATTTCTCTTTATGCCTCTGAAAATGAACTTTCAGGTTGCCCTTTGTGGAAAAGCGGTTTCCACATATGTTACATTTAAAAGGTCTTTCGCCTGTATGCGAGCGGAGGTGAATTTGTAAAGCACTGTCACTTCCAAAGACCTTGGCACAAAATCGGCATTTATGTTTAAAAAAGGGATCCTCAGAGCTTGACTTGGGTTCAAACACTGACACGTTTGGTGGCTTTCCTTTGCGGTGCTTCATAAGGGCAGACAGAGGATCTAGCGCGTTAGCTGTTGCAGCGATGCTGACCAGCGGATTGGGGAAGATCACACTATTTGATGAAGTCTGAGGTAGAAGTGGGTTTGG
>NW_009259588.1:1573565-1583216 GCF_000687185.1 Egretta garzetta
GGCTGGTTTTGTGCTATCTCAGGGGGACCAGGCTTGCATCCATACTAACTGGGGATCTACAGCGGTTTTGTATTCCTCCTTCCCTCAACTCCCAAGCCTTAAAAATAGTGAGAGTACTTTTCAAAAGACCAATCCAAGTATGTTCATCTGATCATCTGTCTTGAAATATCCAAGGAATGCTTTTGAAAAATATTTTTAGAGAACAATGCTAGAGAGTCGTTAGGGGTTTATTTCCCCCAAATCAACTTCAAGGTAGACATACAAAGAACCTCACCACAGTATTTCCATTTAGGATAAATTATTTTGGAATTTCTTAAGAAATAAACCAAGTTAAATCTTGCTCAAAGCTTTGCTTCCTTGGACTGATAAGCAAGCAGGTGACACAGATGGCACCAAAGTCAAGGCTGCTTTGCCACAGACGCTGGTACATTCCCTGCACCGCACACTGAGGGTACTAAGATGCTTCACAGAACGACAGGCTGTGGGCTCAATCCAACAACCCCTACTCAGATAAGTAGCCTTTACTCACATCAGAAACACCACTGAAATTAATGGGATTGAAAGAGTAGGAACTAATCATGCAAACAGCAGTCTTTGTGGTCTTGTCCCAGACAAGCGCTCAGGGGGGACAGGGGGAAAGAAGACTGAAAATAACAACTGAAAATTTATATATATATACACATGTACTGAAGGAACAGACATTACCCCAGTATTTCACAAATGAGGTTTTTAACATCCCTTTCAGTAGTACTTATTAATATGAGAGCACTAAGGTACTGTTATTTATTGTTGCTTTTGAAGTGTAAGACCTCAGTGACTTCAACAGGGAATAAACCTTAAAAGCATATGCCTCCACATGAAAGGGTATTTTTGTTGCTTGTTAAAACGCAATCACTTTATGAATGACAGAAAGCAATACCAAAATTCCATCATTACTCTGGATTATTAAAAATTTTAAATGTTAAAATATTAAGCTAAAAATTCATTTTTGTTTTTAGTTACAGCATATATGTATTACAGAAAAACACACCATTTTTCCATGTTTCCTTGTGTTTTATGGCTTGCTTTCATTTTCTGATATATTACAAAGCGATTATATCCATTAAGTACTGAAGGATTTAATCTTTTTTGGTTTTATTTTTCCTGAAGAGAAACAATATTTTTTATTATTACAGTGAGGATGTGGTGCAGTAAAAATTTTCAAGGACTTTGGGGGAATTAATCGAGCACTTGCCTAATCTTGGAGGCATGGGCTGAATTTTGCAATTCTTAGTTACACAAAAGGTGTTGAATGGAGTTTTGTCAAGCAGTCAGGATCTCGGCCACTAATAACCTCTCAGTTATTTTCTTTTTCTCATTAGCAGTCTAACAGCTAACAGACTAATCTGAAGCTGCTACGGGATGCAAGATGAATTACAGCACATAAAGCTTACCCTGTGAAAACAGGTGAAAAATTGCAGGCAACAACTCTCAAACAGTACCCAGGGCGACCTCCTCACGCAGGTACCAAGCCGCAGAGCTGTGGCAGCTCCGAGCAGGGTGCTGTCACTTTGCATCACCAGGGTCTGGCCCTAAAATTAGCCCACAGAAATCCAAACAAAGGTGTCTTAAGGAAGTCACTTTGGGATGGCGATACCTGAAGCCGCTCAGGTGCTCTGCTGACTCAGTGAGGGGGGGTGCAAGGGGTTGATGTGGGGAGGCTTTGCCCTGCCACCCTCCCTGCCCGTACCCACCACACGCCTTGCAGGCTGGAGCCACGCACGGCTGCAGGGAGGATGGTGCTGGCCCGCCTTCTCGCCGCCTGAGAGCGAGGGAGAGGGCTGAAAGGGTGCCGTGGGTCCTTCAGTCACCCTCGGGAAATGTGTGGAGTTGAGAAAAAAATCGCCACAGCGTCTGACTACACGCACACAGGATTTGTAAACCTGGCTTTACTAGTCGGGAATTTTTATCGCAGGCATATGTCTTTCTGCTCTGTGTGAGAGGAAAGCCTCTTGCATGATGTGCAAGGGAAAAATATAACGAATGGATGCTTCAAAAATGCTGCCATCTACTTTCGTGAAACAGCCTAAAATTAAACATCACGTTTGCATCAGATTAATTCTGAAAACGTATGCTATTTGTTAAATGACCCCTTCCTTAGGACTAAATGCTTCCAGTCTGGAAAAAGCCCCAGCCGGCTCCACTGTGTTTCATCTTTGCTCCAGAACCTTGTCATTTTGTCTCAACTTAAATCACTTCTAGTTCTGTACATGTAAATGACCTGAAAAGCACCTTTTCAATTATATTCAATAATGGCTATTACAATCAAATGCTCTCTGACAATTCAGTATTTTGTTACGTTTTGTTACCCTGTACCACAGAATCCTCAAATTATGTATGATTCATAAGACACGTAGATAAAATCAGGTAAGAGGATCAACATTTTCTAGGCTTTCATCTGTTTCAAATTGCTGATACCTTCCTGAAACACTTGAACAAAAACGTCTTGTAAAAGAATCCAACAAATGCGTGAGTAAAACATTTTTGAAGCTTCTTTTCAGACTATACGCAATAACACAAATCAAAGCATGGAAAAGTGTTGTATTAATTACTATTATTTCTACAGTCAGAGCTGCATAACTGAGACTGAATTAGTATTTCTAAATGTAGGAATTTCTTTCAGGAAGAAAAAAACCCTACTGATCTTTCACTGAGAAGCAGTGTATGAACTGTGAAGAAGTTTCAGAAAAAAATGCATTTGTTAACATCAGCTAAAGATGGAATGTCTGCTCACTGTGAAGACAGATGTATAAAATGCAGTCACATGCAAATCCAATAATCATTTCAAAGTGCAGCTCACAGCATTTTTGTATATTTAAACATGCAATATTATAAATAAAACTCTGAGCATAGCGATGATTATTTACTACTCCTATCATCAGAATATACAAATTTATTTTTCCCCAAGCACAATTTAAATAGAGAAAATGTATTAAAAAAACCCCATGAATTTGTTTTCAAAATTATGTTCATGTGGAAACAGTAGCCTTGTAACAATGTATGGATCCTTGAGAAGAACAGTATTACTTTTTCCTTAGCTTTATCATCTCTTACAATTGACACAGCTTTTAAAGAAAGTTTTCTTAAATTGTTAGAACACGTTTATTTTCTTGCAAATTAATTCTTTTTAACTCTTTATGATACTTTGAATCCCATAAAGAAAGATGAATTATCACATACTGAGCCCAAGCTGTGAAACAGGAGGAGACAAATAGAGACCCCTACTGTGTTTAACAATGTAGAAGAAATTCCAGACTCAATAGAAAAATTTTCTGTCCTTTTTCTCAGACCACAAAAGCTGTTAGTACGGATTTGAACAGTGGAGGGCACTCTTGCTATGCAAAACCCGGTACTGACCTGGCACACTCGGTTTGATCTATTCGGTAGCCTGAATCTCAGAATTTGTTAAGTAACAGCCACCTGTGGCACAGGCACTAACTGTATTCTATTTAAAACATTTGCAGTTTCTAATCTGTGCAGCGAAGCACTTCGTTATCTCAAACACTGGCGCCTTTCTACGTGTACGCAGATGTGGAACAGATGCAGGCTTCACAAATTGTTGGGAGTATTTGCGCAAGGTATCGTATTAAGGAAGACCTGTGTTATGCTTTTCAGAATCATGCAAACAGCTATTAAGCTGACTGTTATGGCATGTATACATTAATTTCGGGTTGTGTAGAATTTGTGCATGAATATGCTGATTTTTGTAGGAACTAAGTTTATTTGGAACGCATCAAGTTTTATTGAGAATCCTAAAACAAATCGAGGTCCATACTTCTCACACAGCCGATATGAAAAAGACACTGAAAACCCAAAACAGATAAACAAGAAGAAAGAAGCAGAACACTAGATTCTGCATAGCTTTCCTATTTTGAAAAGTATGTAATCGACTGCATCTTAAACTATGTTAACCCTAACACCCTGCAGAATGAAGCCAGCCACTCTCCAAACAAGCACAGAAACGCTGACAAGTTTGTATTTGGAGGCTCACAATAAGAGGAGCCAATGTGAGGGCCCAATCCTGCATCTCAAAACTGAACTTACAAGTGCTGGCCTCAGTGGCACTTCTCCTTTGAATAAAATTACTCACATGTAGGAGCGCTTGAAAGAGCAAACCCAGGGTGATTCAATGCCAGTTGTGCAGCTCAGTCATTTTGCTCATTTACCATTCTGTGCAGTATCGCAGCACTGCACACAATAGCAAAGCACGTAAAGATCTAAACAAATTCGTTAGCTTTCATCGTTTCCAGCTTGGGGGACATTACGACATCAACAAAATCATAAAATAAAACTATCAAATGGCACCAGCAGAAGGGATCTCCTGAAACAGTGAACAGCGAGTCGGTTTTGATTAACCGAAACAAATATACTGCGGCACCTGCAGGGTTAATTAAGCAGCTCAAGATGCTGGGCTTCACAAAGGGAAACCTTTTTCCTTCTTTAAGAACTGTAAACACTTGTGCTGAACTAGATGGGTATTTGATAAGCTGTACAGCATGTAGCAAACTCAGAGGGATCTCTAGTTAACACTCAAATTCAGTGTTAACACTTAACAGAACAGTGGTAAGCCGTGCTGCCAAGGTCAACTGCACAGATGTACTAATTGTATTATGAGCTTGACATCTAGTGGCCACCCCTGGCAGGGCAAAGCAGGCAAAGGTTAAATCAGCAAGCCTTGTCAAAGCACTTCTAACTACCCACCCTCGGGGAGAGGCCTGGGGATGCTAGGAGGTCACCAGCCTTCCCAAATATTTTGCGGAGCCTCACTCTCTGTCAAAAGTTTGGAAATTTTGGGGTGTTTCTTTTTCAGCCAGTTGATAAGGTCCAAATTTTGGGGGAAGGAGGGTGAAAGGGGGAGGATGATGGACCCAGTATTAGCGACTGGCAGTAAGAGTTTCAGAAGGGCTCTTTTTCAAGATTTAGCTCACCCCATAAAAAATGTTGCTCAAGTGTGCTCACTTTCTGTACCCCAACTACAGCAATGAAAAGCTAAAGACCCCGCTCTCTTTAGTCTGCTCTCTTTTCACTTTTCAACTTAAACGTATTTTTTAAACGTCTTTCACTGTGGTTTTCTATCACCCTTTTAAACAATTATTTTTCTGGCTTTCCCAATTCTGCAGGGGTTTTTCTTGATAAGAAATGTACTCTATGTCCAACAGCACTGTAACTGAACCAGCTCCTAAAAGCGTATTTTGGCCTAAATTCCCCCCCTCCCCCCCCTTTTTTTTATTAATGGAAAACCTTCACTACATTTAGCGGGAAATTTTAAGAGGGTAAAGGAAACAGGATTTTGACCCTTTACATTGAAATGTACAATTCAATAAAAATTTACTGCTGGAACTAGCTTTACTCATGCTTCCTCTGAAAAAAAAAATCATAGCAAATTACTCTCATTTTACAAATGCAATATTATGAAAGAAATTATTTTTACATGCTTTCTTTTGGAAAATGTGTCAGTGCTTAACTATTTTAATGTCATGCCAGACCTGGTTTATTATCAGCAAAAGTGATTGACTCATGTCCTGACTGATGGATAGTCAACAGATATGCTCATCCTGGCTTGGCAGTCAACAAATCAAATGAAGGAAAAATATTCAGAAAATCTTCCCAGGACTCAAACTATTTTTCAGAAAGGGCACTAATACTTGTTATTAATCTGTTTATTTTTACTATTTTTTTTTTTAAATGCCACCCATTTTTTGAATTGCACCTTTTCCTCTTTCTTGGGCAAGGAGAAGTAATTCTCAACAGCTAAATGTATGCATATTAATAGCTTAATTACACAGAATTTAAACCAACAGCTTTCAAAATTTCCTCCCTCCCACTCCAAAAAAAGAGCCTTAATGTCTACCTCAGGAGGTGCTAAGACTTCCTTGAGATCAGCACCACCAGATAAAAGCTGACCCAGTTTTGTCTACTTTCATTGTTATACATACATCAGCAAATTGGCTGATTGTTGCAGTTTCCTTATTATGCCAAGTATTTTCCTATCGCTAACACAGTTCAAAACAGAGTATTTTAAATATTACACAAGTACATAGGTTATAGAGTTTGAATGTTAAGTCTCTACCCTAATAGCAGAACTATTTATATAAAGTTTCAATTACCGTTTCTTATCAAAGGGACAATTTATAGCAACTTACTTGGCCTTTATTTTTCAAAACAAAAAGCCTTCTCTTACAGTTGCCTCAGAGCAAACATTCACAGAAATCACCCAAGTTTTATGTTTACTGACAGCTGCTTGTGACTTCTCAAGTTTTAAAGGCAATAGTGGCTAACCAACATGGAATAACCTCTATTTTGCACATAGGAATGTCCCTCCAAAATGTGGTTTTACCCTCTGTACATGCAGACAGAGTGAACACCCCCACATGAAGCTGGCTGCTCCACAGCAAACCATGTCGTTGCTGTGGCGGAGCGTGTGTGCCTGGGTACATACTCCAGGAGAGTATCGAGTGCAGTGGCGAACTGCTCGAAGCTGCACAGCCCAATCCCACTTTACCAGGATGGAAAAGATCCATTAGTTTAGACTATGTTGTATGCATTGAAGGGGGGGTGGGGGTGGGGGGGTGGAAGGTCCAATATTTAAAAAAAAATAATTGTAAAAGGCACACTAGGAAACTGTCATTACACAGCTCACTACAAACTATCCCTTCTGCCTCAGACTTTAACAATGATACATCTTTGCCAGAAACTTCGTGTGAAAAAGTCCAAAGCATCATTTGTCACCACCCTTACCAGAACTTCACTTGCACACTCCAAGAATCACTTTTCAGCATTACAAAAAAAACCCCTTTTATTATCCCTACTTGAAAAATACAGATCCCATATCCGTGGTTTAATATAAAAAATAATCGGAGTTGAAGATGTGCCTTGTATCTGTAATTCTGATTCGTTTCTAATCTGTTGAATTAGGCAAGTGTATTAGAAATGTAATTCCAGCTATTACAATGCTTTACATCTACCGAGAAACTGAGATTATTGCATTCTACAGGCAGTCATTTGAGTCCTTCTGCTGCTGTTTTTAAAGGATTTCCATCATATCTTCTAATTTAGTAACCTCAATTAACACTTCCTTTCCAAATTATTAAAAAATATATTTTTAGCATTTCGCTTTCAACAAATAATTTCAAACGATTTTGAGTATAAATCTGTGGTTGGTGACATTGCTAATTATCTTCAGATTTCCAACAGCTTCTCACCATCATGATATTGCCCTGTTTGAATGCAGTTGCGTTATACTGTAGACCAAGCTGGCTATAAAATTATTTGTTCTGATTCTAAAACTTCTGCGGTAGTGTTAGCACAAAAGTTATGGTGAGACCAGTCAACTTAAAATCCGTCCTAATGTTTATCTTCCATTCTGCTCCCCAAAGTGCCAGGCTGCTCCCTGCTATGAATGTCCCCTCACTCCAAGGATTACATTTATGGGGCATTCATTTTTAAATACTTCACTTAATAAAATCTATTTTGAGGTGATATTAAATGCAATTTCATTAAATAAATAACAAGCTTCATTTGCTTAATCTTGTGTTAACAACGACTTCCACCCTTGAAGGTAAACAGCTAAATTAGTGAAAAGGCTGCATGTATCAAATAATACTGCTTAAACAGTTTGCTTTCTAAAAACGACAAATATTCTTGCACTGTGCAAACTATTTTTGGCCTGTTGCAAAATATGCTCAGGAACTGTAGCAATATCTTGATTACAGCTGTGAACAGAAACGAAGAACACTGACTTAACAAGAAGTGTTTTAATTCACGAGATCTGGAGCGCTCATTATATCTGGCCTATAAAATTGCTTTCAGTACAGCAATCGTTAGGCTTCCTGATATAACGTGTAAATGATTTACATTACACTAATGTGCACTAGATAGCCCTCTCCTTGTGCACCCTGTCTCCACCTCATTCGCATTTCTCAAATGAAAGTGCAAACCCAACAGCACTACTTTAGCTTGTTAATTGTTAACTATGAAGGGTTTCACTCTATTAATTAAAATATGTTTTAATAAAAGGAAACATAGCACATTTTGATAACAGCCTTCTAAGGCTGAAAAGTATTTACGTTGTTGCATTTTAGGGCTGCTGTGAAAGCCGATTTTGTGCTATTCAGGGACCACAATAATAACGCTTTAAAATTCCTCACTGGGATGCAATGTAGTCCTTTTGATGGAAAGACTGTCTTTCTCATTCGGCAGAAATAAATCCATTCATTTGATCATGTAGTCATTGAGGGCAATACAAAACAAACCAAGTGTGAGAAATTCTATGTGATGAAGTAAACAAAACAAAACCCCCCAAAAAAGGGGAAAAAAAAAAAACATTTCCATGACAAAAAGATTCTTTGTCCTTAATCTACCCACCATATGCAAGCGTTTCTTTTTAGCATATCTCTTGTTCTAATCTCGGGTGACATGGCTACATAGATAAGATTCACAAAACAAAACAAAAACCTAGTTTAGCAATTTTTTTCAATTTATTAACTCACCAGGAGTGTCATAATGAAGTAGTGGGGTTTTATTTTTCCGTACTGAAATGGATTCGGAGCATGTAAAAGTTTATAACACTAGTGATAAATTCTTAGACCTAGAACCCACCCAACAAATCTCGTTTACTTAACAAAATACTAATTCTCATCTGCTTGCCTACAGTAATCTATTTTACACGACCACTGTTTCCTAAGGAAAAAAAAAAACCCAACATTTTTAAAATGCACTGCTTTGCTCCTCCGCTGTGACAGAAGGAAGCATTTCTCTGTGTGTCTGCTATTGTCAACACCCGAGTGGAGCGGTGGCAGCAGCCCCCTTAGCAGCCCTGGACAGTGTGGGACTCACTCCCTGGCTCCCCAAATACCCTGGGAAGGAGCAGGAGGCTTAACGATTTGCCAGTCTGACAGATGTTTTAACCTGATGAAGTGGATTCACGCTGCCTTAAGCTTCAGGGCTGTAAAGTTCAGATACAATAGTCAAAATCCTCCTCAGGCTTCAACTTTGCTGCCTTTCTCTCCCCACAGATGCAACTTAAAAGTCATCACAGTTTTGAAGCAGAATGACTTTTTTTTTTTTTCTTTTCAAAGGGAGGGAGAGGGGGGATGAAACAGTGGAGCAAGGGGCCTACACAGAAAGCTGAAAACACTGGGGCTCCCACCTGGTTATGCGAGAAACTAAGAAAGCAGTGGGCTCTATGCAGAGAGGAAAAGAAAAACTTTCAAGTGGAAGCTCTCAACTTAGCCCAGGAAAAGTGAGTATGGGCTGCGGCATGCCTTTGCAGGCTGCAATGCCACGGACTACTAAGGAAATAAAAACTTTAAAAAAAAAAAAAAAAAAAGGAAGAAAAAACACTGCAGCCCTCTTTCTCGAAAAAAATTACAGCGAAGTGGAAATAAGGAGCGATCCCAGCCCAAATCTTTCCAGCTTTGGCCACTTGTTCACGAGCAGCCTGGGCAGCCCAGATGCATAAAAGCAAGTGTGCCTGTGCCTGCGTGTGGGGAGGGAGCGAAGAATGGCGGATGGGCGAGAAAATAAACCTTCCCCGCTGCCTGCAGCCGGCGCGACGGGGGCTGGTGGCGGCGGTGGCACTCCGTGTCACCTACCACCGACGATAATTACAGT
>NW_009259588.1:1602475-1603040 GCF_000687185.1 Egretta garzetta
GCTCGGGAGGCCGGGAGGGAGCCGCTGGGAGGGATGGTTAGTCAGGGGGTGGGCTGCAGAAACTTGGCTAAACTGCTAACTTCTCAGTTCCGCTGCCTCTTCCCCCAGCTGCTCTAATTCCCATTCTCCCGCTGCAGAGTAATTGCGCTCCCATGTTCACCATCACCATAAATCCACCTATCTCCATCCGAAACACACTCACAAAAGGAGAGAGAGAAGGAGAAAGAGGCGCCGGGAGCCCTTACCGTGCTCAGAAACTACCTCCGCTTGCAGCTCTTCGTCCGATTTGAGATGCTGGGGTTTCGCTTGCTTTCGACGAGACATGCTGCTAACTGAGCCGTCTTGACTCTGCTTTTTGCAGAGGCATCAGCGACGTGGAGGTGGAAAGGGGGGAGGAATTGGGAGCGAGGGAAGGGGGGGTGGGGGCTGGAAATAACTGATCGCAAATAAAAGTCGAGTTGCAAAACAAACCAAACAAACAGCAACAGAAAAGGCAACCAACAACAACAAAAAAAAAAAAAAAAAAAAAAAAAAGCTACCCTAACCACCCAACCAAACGTGGAGT
>NW_009259588.1:1603331-1604175 GCF_000687185.1 Egretta garzetta
GGCAGCAGCAGCAGCGAAACACACACGCACCACGCAGGAGGGCTCTGTTTTGCACACACTTTACACAACATATGTGCAAGGTTCACTTGTTGGGGGAGGTCACGATCTTCGCTCTTCTGTCTGTCTCTCTCCTCCCCTCCCCCGGCTCGCAGTTTCTTTTGCGCTGCTTTCTTCTGCTGTCTTTGCTTTCTTTTCTGGCTTCTTTCTCTCTCTCTCTCTCTCTTTCTTCACATCACTCTGCGCCCTCTTCTCTCATGGTCTCTCTTTCCCCAGAAGTTGACCTGCGAGGCATCTGATTTCTGTGTGCGTGTGAGTAATTTCTTCCCAGGAGGAAAAGAAACTTTTGAGAATGCTTTTTCTTTTCCCCTGTCTTTTCGGTGTGCGTGTGTGTTGCCGTGCTCTTCTCTCCCCTTGATCTTCACATGCTTGTCTTTGGCTCTTCCTCCATCCTGTCTCCTTTCCGTCGCGCTTTCTCTGTCTCCCCTTCCCGGCTGACTTTTGTTCTCCCCTCTCTCGCAAGCGCACACACGCACACGCAGAAGACCTTGGGCAGTTTTGTCTTTCACCTCTCCTTCCTTCTTCTTTGTCTTGCAGCTTCTTTCTCCAAGCAGAGACTCCCCGTTGGTGGTGGTGGTCACTTCCTGTTGTCCATTGGTAGGAAGTTTTTTTTTTTTCTTTCTCCCCCTCTCTCTCTCAGGTTGTAATGACTTTTTGTGACACTCCTCACCCTCCCTCCCCCCCACCCCCCCGGCTCAGTCGTGTGTCCTGTTAGCTAATGACAGCGGTCTCGCGTGTGCGCCGATGAGCGAGTCCTCGGTCTCCAGCAAATCGTATCGATCCTCTC
>NW_009259588.1:1604987-1606015 GCF_000687185.1 Egretta garzetta
GTGGAGGCGCATCCCGCCGTGCCGGGCGCGGCGCGGGGGCGGGAGGGCGGCGGGCAGCTCCGCGTGTGGGGCCGGGGATGAGTGAAAGGGATTTCCTCCTAATACCCCCACCCCAGCCCCTGTAATCCAGCCCTAGTCCTTAAAACACACTAACCCCGGCTTCTCTGGGAGTCTCCTCTGTGTAAACTTTCCCTGCTGATAGCCCGCTTTATCTCGCGCGTTGTGATACCGTGTCCCTGAGCTTTCGGTTTATTCCCCGCTTTTGTGTCGGTGGGCAAACCAAATAAAGTTAGAGGCGACAGTTTAGGCCACTCTGGATAGTTTGCTGACATGCACACCACCGGCGATTTCCGTGGTGCAGGTATTCGTTAGAAACAGGCACGACCCTGAAGGGAAACAAGACTGAAACGCCTTTTAGGTACTAGACGAGTATACTTTTCCGTCCTTCGTTTAGCGAGATGCGCACACGAGACCCCTCGCAATGATTGCCCGCTTTACAATTAAAAAACCCCTCGTTTGCTGTTTGCAAATTCTAACGCATCTTCCCTCCGTACATCCATCCTTGGTGGAAGTTTGGTCGCACTGAGAGTGTCTCATTTGAAATATCTGGAGACGATCGTGGTGGCTGAAATCTGATGTAATTTTCTAATATGAAGTGGGAGGGGGCGAGCCCATTAATTGAGCATGGGGGTTTTTGTTTTGTTTTGTTTTGTTTTCCGTCAGAAGTGGGGATTTATTGCGCCCGGCGCACCCGAATAACGCGTAACGCCTCTGTGTGTGTGCGTGCTTGTGTTTATGCTGCGTTATATTGTCGGCTGAGTGCAGGTGAAAGCGGGCGTCTGCGGGCGTTCAAGTAACCCGCAGCCCCGCCGCAGCCGCGAGTGGGGAGCTGGAGCTAGGGCTTCTCCTGCAAAAGCGGAGAGGTGCAGCTCTCCGACTTGCCTGAGGTGAAGGGGCTCAGCTACCCCCTGTGACCGAAACGTTTGCCTGCAATGAGAGAGGACGCACTTTAACCTCGCCCAGGCATA
>NW_009259588.1:1606026-1606547 GCF_000687185.1 Egretta garzetta
GCCCCTCAATTTGCGGTAGTACCAGAAATGTGTCGATTTTCATCCGGTCATCTTTTGAAAGGAGTTGTTGCTGTTGCTCAGGCAACATTTTTCCCCCCTAAACTTTGGCGTTTTCTGTTGCTCAGTGTCTGGTAGTGCCCCCAGCAGCAGGCGATTTCTTGAAGAGCGTTTTAAAACTGCCTTTCTTATAGCGCGATGTGGGGGGAAGGAAAAAAAAAAAAAGAAAAAGAAAAAAAGGCAGCTCATTGACAGCATTAAAGAACCAAAACTTTGTCCTTCCTAAAAAGTAAAGTGATTGAAAATTAACATGATTTTGCGGAACGCGAGAGAATCTTTAAGTGGAAAATTAAATAATCCCGTCTTTAATGTTTAATGAACAATGGAGAACACAACAGGCGAGAAAGGCATAATTACCAGATTCGTATCTCTTGACATTAGCATATTCTAGGGTTACAAGTGATACATTTTATGGTTTTCTTTTCCCTTGCGCCGCTCGCCTTCCCACTTCTGCTTTCTGAGAA
>NW_009259588.1:1606972-1609122 GCF_000687185.1 Egretta garzetta
CGCTCGCGTCCCCCCGGCCCGGGCCGGTGGGTCCGCTGGAACACTTTACACGCCACGGGGGGCAAAAGTTGTTTCTCCCTCCGCGTTTCAATCTAATTTGCCAATTGTCGTCGTCTTTTGCCGTGTTGCTTTCATCGTCAGAAGCGACTCGCTATTATCCTGCCCGCTTAATATTATTATTCACCAACTAGCACTTTGGTTTTTACATTAATTGGACACGTAGTTACGCGTTTGCTTTAATTTTTATCCTTATTCAGGGTTCATAAAAACCTTCAGAAAGCTTATCGACAAGACTGACTCTACGAAGAGCGTACAAGTAGTTCTGCCTGCACTTACGCTCTCTACAAGGTCCTTAAGCCCATCAAAGTTACTAACACGCGGATAACATGGACCTGACGTTTCGTGCAGTCCATCTTCTGTCTTTCATAGTTATTATTTTGCTCAGCAACTTTATTCGAAGGGGCGTGCAATTATTTGGGCTTTATTTTCTATCATCTCTTACTCTTCCTGGCAAGCTGAAGCAGTATCTTCCCACCCCCTTTCTGCACCACAACTTTTGTTTGAGGACCCTGGGGTTAAATCCAGCACAATTTTGCCTGTTTAAAGCTGCAACAACTGACCGCTAATTCGTCCTCACATGAGCAAAGATATTACCATACTAATATTATTATTGGTAAGAAGAGGTAATTGATAACACCACCTGCCACTCTGCAGCAATCACGATGATAAATGTTTCCATCAGAGGGAAATCTGTGCTTGGTCTACCACAGCCTAGCCCAAACAGCATGTCAAATGTCAATTATAAAGATGTTTCTTTTCTATTACAATTTTTTCATGGAAAGCAACTAGCCCCACCATGAGATTTATAGAACCGGTCTATAGCACAACCGTGCCTAAACATTTTGCCTTAAACATTTAACTTACTTCTCCTTTTATTTAACATCATGCCACCCTTGGATCTAAATAAACATCGATTCATATACACAAAAGCTTATGTTCACACTTAGCAAACTCCAATTACCACCCACTTCCATTCTTTAACCTAACAGATGATACATTAATTTAACCAACAATTTTAAATACTTTGTGGAATGTTTGTATTACACAGTTGTGGGGATATTATCACAGCAACGTACACACGTATAGGTGCTGTATATATTAAAACCACTGTCTTTGTATTGCAATGCGTGTCTGTCAGCACACACTCCAAAAACTACACGTAGGAGTACAGCATGCATATGAAATCAGTGCTTTTAGCCCCTTTGCAAAAATCTGTTTGCTTCCGAAAATGTCAGCTGAGATGAATATTAAAACGTCTATGTGTGTGTGTGTGTGTGTGTATGCGCACCGCACGCACAAACGCACACAGACACAAATGATGGAACATTGTTCGCTAACTCCAGCTATATAAATAGTGCCATCAAGTATAAAAACTTTCATCCCCTTGGCTACAGATATGCTCAGAAGATTATTATTAGTTTGTATTAATAGATGCAGGCCTCAAAAGACGAAATCAGCTATTGATAATTGCAAGAAGTATACAGCAGCTACTGTATCGATCGGCTTGTCCCTTATTCCCCTGGTATAGGAGAGATAAGAAGACACACTCTTTAGTGCAATATAATTTCTTTTGACCTATCTGCTTGCTACAGACTTATGATGAATAGCCGGAGTGGTTAAAGTCCTTTATCACGAAAGTTACCCCTTGATA
Source organism: Egretta garzetta (assembly GCF_000687185.1). Classification (NCBI taxonomy): domain Eukaryota; kingdom Metazoa; phylum Chordata; class Aves; order Pelecaniformes; family Ardeidae; genus Egretta; species Egretta garzetta. The sequence continues at coordinate 1,608,684 of NW_009259588.1, forward strand.
TAATATTGATTCTTTATAACTAGCTCCAAACACAAAAATCAAACTGTCCACTTGACCATCATCATCATCAATATCATCACAAAGGCTCTGGAATAAAGATCAGCGCAGGACCGAAAACGCTTTCTATAATCTGCCCACCTAATCTTTATTCGCTGATGATGAAAAGAAAAGGGGTGTGAGTGCGTGTGTGTGTGCGTGTGTGCGTGCGTGCGTGCACGCCGCGGGGACGAGGGCGAGCGGAACAGGGAATGTCATCTGAACAAATAAAAAAATTGTATGTGTATATATATATAAAGTTACGAAAAAGACCGTTCAGCCTCCTTCAAAAGAGACCAAATGATGATTCCGAAGTTAATGACGCTTGGAAGCCCCGCTCTCCTGAGGAGGGGAGTCAAGTGCGGAGAAGGCCCGACGTGATATTATACCCGGATCCCCCTCC
>NW_009259588.1:1609152-1609939 GCF_000687185.1 Egretta garzetta
AAGAAGCAATCACGGCAGGGGTGACATCAGGCAGCATTTTCCTTGGTTAGAGCCGGGACTAACAAGTAGTCTTCTCACTTTCTCTCCTTTCGCCGGTCCACGAAGCAATCCATCATTTATTTCCAGATCACCTGGCGATCCGTTAAAATAAAAAATCATAATTAAAAAAAAAAGGAAAAACAAAAAAGCTCCACGGGGAAGAAAGGGAGACCAGGAAACGAGCCGCTGATGTTTGGGTTGATGCTTAATGTGCAAGATCTATAGGGTGGTGTAGAAAAGAAAGAGCGTAATCCACATGTGTATTGCCTTAAATTAACGGTATTTCCTTTGCCTTCCCTCTCCATAGCACCAGCATGCTTTTGCTCAGGGTTGCATTAGCACAATCACCAGTAATTACAAGCGTGTGTACACTGGGAGAATGAAGATTGGGAAGGTGGGAGGTAGGACGTGATTCCCCTTTGGAGCAATCAGGACTGGGAAAGGTTTTATTCCATGCAAACGGTACGTTGATCGGGTTTAATGGGCTGGTTAGACTCGCGTTCAAGCCGAGGTACCATTTCAGCGCAAGTTTGCGCTTTTCAGGCGAGAAGGGGCGGCGGGGGGAGGGAAGGAAAAGGATGGGAGCAGCCCCGGCAGCTCAAGTTCTATTTGCTCCATCCGGCGCCCCAAAAGAGGGGACTGCTCCGCGGAGGAGACGCTTGCTGCCCCGGGCGCCCTTCGGGGGAAACAGCGGGGGCGGGGGGGCAGGGCCGGCAGACCCCAGCCAGCGCCGGAGGACGGGACGAGC
>NW_009259588.1:1610363-1616960 GCF_000687185.1 Egretta garzetta
CCCCGCCCCCTCCCGCGGGGGGGCTGGGGGGGGGGGGGGGGGCTTCGCTCGCTAGCTCGCTCTATGAGCGGCTCCTAATGACATATTTTAAAAGCTTTCCTCCTTCCCACGAAGTCCTCAGCACCCCCTCTCTCCGCTCCTCCTCCGTCCCCCCCGAAATAACCTACTGGGCCACTGTAAAAAAAGAGGGGGGTAAGGATGATCTTAAAGGTCTTTTCCAATCAAAACGATTCTATGATGTGATAAATATCGAGATCCACTGAGGCCTCCGTTGCTGCTTCCTCATCAGGTCACATAAACATGCACCCCTCCTGATGGGTCCCCCACCCCTAGCAGATATCTCCGAAGAATTGTTCGCTGACCTTTGCAGTAGATATTGTTAGAAATCAGTCAATCAAAAAAAAAAAAAAAAAAAAAAAAAAGACGACAGCCTTTTGTCCAGGTTATGACACAGGACTTGAAATTAATTATAAAACAGGCATTGCAAGTGCACACAGGGAACAGAGGGTATTCTTAAGATTTCAGTGCTTTGGGGGATAGCAAGAGGCAAGGTTTCTCAGCAGATGCAGTTTAACACGCGGTGGTGTCTTCCTAAAACCAGACGATGACAGACGGGAAAAAATGAAGAAGTGGAAATGGGCAAGTACCTCACGCTGGCTGGCAGGAGCGGGGCGGAAGGCTGCTTTCACCCTTAAACTACTGGTACGTAGAAAAAGTTGATCAAATGATGGTGGTCGCTGGTGGTTTTTTTTTATTCAACAATCCATATCCTTACTATGACCTAATGATATGTGTGCTATTGAACTTCACAAAATGCATTCATGCTTCCCTTGGCAGGTCTAGGTGTAAGAGTTGATGACTAACAAAAGTAATATAGATTAGAATCAATTCCCCTTATCTGGTGACAAAAAATAACATCGTGTCAGCACTGTGTACATCCTATCGTCAAATGACACAATATAATTTGATTAGTTGAATAAATAATCAGGTACGTCCAGACATATAGGTCACCTACTTGCAAATTAGATTACCCTGCTTGGGTACAGGCAGCACCTGGTTAGGAAACAGCTTCTCTCTGTGTCACTCTAGCTTCCCTTTAGAAAGAATGTCTGATACTTTCAAATGCAAGGTTTTTGAAAGTGCTTGTATATTTTGCAAATCCTATATGTGTTTTCACGCTCCCATTTATGCAGTCTGTGCTAGAGATGCCACCTTTACTACCAAAACTAGCTGAGTTGTCCCTATTTCTCTGAGTATTTGCAAGTTTGAAATGATAGCCCGTGTGCTGTGATCTGAAGGAAGGATAGCTGAAACACAATCTTTTTGAAAACTAAGCGGCATACATTTCCATAAATGATTTTGGCTAACCCACTCTGACTGCACACCCATATAAATAACAGGAATGTGAGAAAGAATAAAGTGTTAGATAAGGGAGCATGGAAACATTTAAATTCTGAAGTCCACACTGAGGAAGATCGTCAAACCTCAAGATAAGTGTGTTGGCCTTTCAGTGTAAACCATTATGTCGCATGCTGCAGAAACAGGAGAAAGCTCAAAGTATGTGTTAAGGCACTTGAAGGTTGGGGTTTCTGCTGTGTTTGAATCTTTCTGAGAGACACCATTGGCCAGAGGGATCTGTGAAAAAACTTTCATGGCATTCTGCTTTTTCCATAACTTGTGAATTTTCACAAATTAAGAATGCAGCACACCGGAATATGAGACGATGTGTGTTAGTTCATATAACGTAGCCTGGGTTAGAATCACTCGGAGACATGCAGGGGAAGAAGAGAAAGAAGAGAAAGCACAGCCTATAATGAATACTTGGTAAAGAAGCGCTATTAAAAGGAAGAAAAAGAGCAGTTTGGGAAAATAGATAGGAGACTCTGAGCCACTTGAGTAGTAAGAGCATAGTGGTAAGGGCAAAAAGGTGAAACAGATGATGGGAAGGGAGATTACATGGACAGAGAGAGAAGAGGCCAGTGTGTGACTGTGGAGAGAAAAGCAGTGTTTTGGAAACCTGAGCACTGAGTTTGCAGAAGTTAGCAAATGAAAAATTACAGCCTTTGTTTTGCACAGAGTTATGCAAGGTAGGATTCTTAAAAAAACTTTCAACTCGAAGTGTTAGGACCAGATTCTGGAGGATTTAGGTATATCAAACCTGCGGATCCTATTTAAAACTTTTCTTTTTTCAATGTAGAATGAAACATCAGCTTGTTTGAAAAGTTCCTAGGCGTAAACTGGCACAAAGGCCAATAGCTGAAAGGGCAGCATTGCTTTCTTTAGACATGCCATTAATAAAATGAAAGCAAAAAAGAAAAGAGTTCTACCCTGACACTTTGCTTTGCTTTCTCAGACCTCCAGCAGCTGACAGTGAGTCACATGATTGTATTGCTTTTGCATATATGTTTTATATATGTGTCACACCTTTTTGTTTGAACTGCTCATGATGTGGCCATACCATAGCATACATTTTCAGGTATGTGCATTTTATTCCTCTGCTAATGTCACCTGACAGCACTTTCATTCAAGGTAAACCAAAATGGCAGTGGTAGTATTGACTTCCTGGGGTTTTTTTTCACCAATGAAAGGTTTAAAGAGGTGGTAACAGTGATAGGGGGAGGGACTCGGATAAAATTTATGAAGTATCACCTTTGGGCTGTAAACATTTACTTCAAGAGTGCAATAACGTTCCTGACTCATGATTTTGGCCATTATAGCAAAATATCTGCCATTACTGTGCTCAAAATCAATTGATCAGTCAATCACCCTGCCTGCCTCTGTCTGATAACAGGAATGATACTGCAGAATCTGTTCCTGCCCCTCTTTGTGGAAGGGTTTTATTTCCCAGTTTGTAATCTGTTTCCTGAATGCAACAGCTTTTGTACGCATACATGCATGCATGCGTGTGTGTGTGTGTATATATTTAATAGTTGTATACAGAGCTGTATAGGTATATCCATATAGATCTGAAAACTATACTTGCACGCCTCTATTCTCTCTCTCACGCACACAGGGCTTGATTTCAAAGTAACATCCAGCCATGTACATCTCTTTGCAAAAATGATTATCATAAGAATCTAAGCAGTTGGTTGCAACATCTATCCATGACAGTAGCTATGCTGTTTTCCTCTGTCAGGTGTGGAGGAGTATGTGTGGTTGAAAGAGCCACCTTTCCCCACCATGGGAGATTTCTGGCTGAGAAAAATTTATTTTTGTGTGCTCTCAAAGAAGGTAAATGCATCTATATCATGTGTCACAAGCACAATTTCCAAATGCAGAATCTGTGTCTTAGAGACACTGTACTGAATCCATGCAAACTATGAATTCAATCCATTAGGTAGGTTTCTGATAAATTTCAAAATACTTAATGTATTATATTCACAGTTAGGCTAGAGAGGATCAGCGACATACACAAACACAGGGGAGGTGAACTGGAAGGTTGTAGACCAACCACTGATTGCTCATACTTAGAAAAAAAATTCTATGATGGGCAGGTAATTTTACAGTCAATGTCAGTAGTGTTTCTGACATTCTTCTAAAGCACCTGGTACAGGCTAATGCCACAGACCGATACAAATAAGCCAGACAACTGTCTTGTGCCAGCACGACAATTTGTAAGTCCTTCTGTTCTCTGGGCAAGTGTGGATTACATCTGTGTATCTCTGGTGCTTCCTCTCGTCTGCTTCCCTGTCTCTGCTCCCATGAGAGAGTAATATCAACAACATTTTCACTTAACAGATCAGCCCTGTATAACCTAGTACAAGTTACTCTCTTTGAAATAACCATTTTATTTAATAGTAGAGGACACTAGATATGGAGAGAGAAGCTGCACGGGGATAGAGGGGACTGCTGGGATGACAGTGCTCTCCTTCAAGCCCTTCATTCTGCACGTCAAATCCTGCCTGCAACACAAGGTGGATCACTTAACTGCAGCACAGGGCTGGTCACTGAGCTTCACCATTTCCCAGAGTGCAGAATGGGGCTAACACTCTCCTACCTTGCAGGTACTGGGCATTAGTTCATGCTGCAAGGTAGGCATTGCCTGAGTATGGACAGTACCATGCTGCCAACCCAGGCACCCCTGTCAGGAAAGGGAGAGCTCGGCTGCTCCATTCTCCCCTGCAATGAGCCTAGCAGCAGTCCTCTTAGTTTATCAGCAAAGAGCTGATTTACACAAAGGGTTTGCATTCAAGGAAAGAAACCCCTCTTGTAAGTCTTGCTGCAAGATAATGACATGCATGCAAGTTAAGTAGTCTTATCGCATTATTTTCATGTACTTGAGATCCATATAATTTATTTTAATGGTCAAAAATAGGATAGGCAAGGTGTTGCCACATATGTGTTCTGCATTCATTAGCTGAGTTGTTTTCAGACGAAGATTTTGTATTTGATGCATTGTGATAATATCAGTCATAAGGCACAACTGCATGTGACTGGTGCTCTGTAAATACCTATGCATAAGTGTTTGCAATTGTTGCTGTATAAATTCCTGCCAGAGAGAGCTCTTCAGTGGCCAGGAAATAAATGAATCAGATTGTCCTACAAGAAATGCATAGGAGTAGGTAGCGAGAGAACACTGTGCTAGGCTCCTTTGCAGATGCAATGAGATTGGTTTCAGGGAGAGGTGGTCTCACCTCCAGGACCCAAGGATCCTGCAGGTGCTGCTACTAGCATCAAACACTCCTGCAGCTTTGCTGGGCTTCCAGGTAATGCAGCATCAATGGACATGCACAGTCTGGTTTCTCGACGGACTTCTCTTGCTTGGAGGGGCGGACTGGAACTGGAAAGAGGGTCTGCTGGAAAGCCTGGTGTTAGATGGCTGAAATAACTTCTCAGAGGACTTCTGCCATTGCTGATCACTGAAGTATGGAGTCTTCCCATCCTTAGCCTCATCACTGAAGTTCTGCTGTTACTGTTTGACAGCCTGTCCCATTCCCTCTAGCGTCTTTCCTAAGTATCTTCAAACCCACATGAAAAGCCTTTAGACACAGACTGGCTGGTCTGTGTAGGGGAGTGATTAGAAACCAGGTTCAGATTGTCTTTGTGGTGGGATTTTCCAGTTTTGCATTGAGCATGCAAGCTAAAATCACTCATATCATCAGCTCCCCTGTAATTTGAGGGAGAGATACATTCTTCACCTTAACACAGGAACCATGGGTCATACCTCCAGGTGAATGGAGGTAAGGACAAAAAACAGTCAGAAAAAGGTTTTGACTTTGTCAATACAGCTTTGCTGAGAAAACTTTCAGTCCAGGCCAGGTGAAGACAGGAGCTCAGACTTGGGCTGGCTGGGTAGTGAAGACAAGCTCTGAACTGCTCCTCCACAAACTGAACCTTCAGTGCTGGTGGTGCATTAGTCCAGCCAGGAAGCTGTTCTTGGGCTGGCTACTCAGGCTGTTGGGAAAGCTGTCTTGAATTCAGATGCTGAATGCAAAATTTAGTCCTTAGAGAGGCGTTGGAGGCTAAGAAGTTCAGGCATTTCATATGTATGAAGAACAGCAACATCTTAAACATCACTAAGGAAAGGAAACAGTAGGTTGTACAAGAAGCGATGACCATGATAAGGAAGAACATGCCAATGCCCCTCTAATTTGCCACAGTGTTTGCACAGGGCCAGATGTATTCCTGCTTACAGAATTCAGTAGTCTGACACCCCTAATTATTTTGACCTGCTGATTTCAATGGGAGTTGCATCCTGGTATACCATAGAGTCAAATTTGGCTGTTACATCAGTTTGGTGTAAGTTACAGTCATTTTGAACATCTGTTGAATCACAATTAAGTATGATTATGCACTTCACCCTCTATAGTAATTTCCTTACCTAATTATATCCAATGACTTTGTATGCCGCTATCGAATTTGCCCAGGTATATTTCTGAGTCAGTACTCCTGTAGCTCTGCAAATGCTATGATGTTAAGACAAGAAAGTACTTTTTTAAATTAAGAGCAATTTACAATATGTTACACTTTCAACATTCAATTAAATAATAAAGATATGAGAATAAAATCCTTTTGCAACTCCAGGGAGCCACTGATGGAATAATCTGCAAATAAGATTAAAAGATTTCAGTACAACTAAGATTGCTTTTCGTGACCTTAAATGTCACCCACATCAGATTTAATTCCAAACACTGAATTTTTCCTTTTTCATTAGTCAGTCCAGGAGAGAGATCATAATGCTTTATCATGATGTAGAAGATGGGTATTAGTATGTGAATAATGCTTTATTTTCTAGAAATACATACTGCTAGATTTATATTTCCATTTCAACACTAAAACCTTTTCTGTATAATGTATGTAAAGCTCCCACCTGCAAACATGATTATTCTGCGCTGTTGACATCACATTATTATGCAATCAATACTTTGTCATGACTTGCATATTTTTTAGTTTCTCTGGAAATTTGCTACTTTATAATTCTGACTGAATAAGGGTATCTTTCCTACTATCCAAGTGCATTTTTGATTAGCAATTAGACATTTACACATGAAGAACAAGTTGGATGAAAGAACTATCCCCCTCCCCCATATATAACCAAGATGATTTAGGCTAAATGAAACTTAAGTTGTGCATGAGAAAGTCTGAGGCGGGGGGGGG
>NW_009259588.1:1617076-1622206 GCF_000687185.1 Egretta garzetta
AGGGGAGAAGAAGGAAGAATTACTTCTTCATTCAGTATTAAGGCAACCATTTAATATGAATTAATTTCATAGACAACCTAATTTTGGGCTGTGCATTGCTGAGCATATTATCTGAAGCAATTTAACAAAGCCTCCTAGAGTGTTGAGTTTCGGGCGGAAGAGCTGATAGCAGAGTTTCCAGGTGGATCACCTGTCAAAATTGTATTAGAAGATAACCATGAACCACAGAAGGTTTAATCAGATTCTTTTCAAGAAAATATTCAGAAATCCATTAGGGTCACTAGCAAAACTAATTTCCTTGGGTGGGCTATGGGTTTGTATTCTTTTTGCCTTCTACAAAAATATCCTAACTTAGTCCAGCATTATGTATTTCCTGCTTGTTTAAGGAAGATTTCAGCTGGCAGCATCACGCCACCCAACTGAAAAAGCAGCAAGTTTCAGAACTCCCCTGCAAGGTATCAGTTACAGAGACCTCCATTTCTAGTGGAAGGATAGTAAGGCAAAGACATGAAAGGACTTCAAACCTGTCTATTTAGGAGTCAGGCAGTATGGGAACCAACACTGCCTGGTGTGACTACAAATCCTGTCCCTGCCCTTGGGAGCCTAGGGCCCTTGGATTTTTAAGGGGATCTTTCCTGGCAGGCAACTCTTCATCAGAATCACACCTGTGGTTTAATTAGGATGTATCAAACTAGATATATTTTCATAAAAATGATTTTGCTTTGAAAAAGCGTTTTCTGATAAGGCTTGGTGCTGTCAGTGCATTCTTTACCAGCATTGGTCACCTCAGTTCTTGTACCCCTGTTACAAGGAGCTGCGATACTACCTGCTTTGTATTCAGATGCCATAGTGTTCATCCATTCTAAGCATCTAGAAAGCTGCTTACCTATGTTGGATGACAAATATAGACACAACATTTCTGCCTGATACAGTTTATGCATCAGCCAGATGCGTTAAGAGTTCCAAAATGCACTAACTGGCATGAACTTAAACAGACAAGGCAGTAATGAAGTCTGAGATAGGACTTGAGCTTTCCAGCTGTCTTCTGCAGGTGTCCTCTAATGCCAGTGCCTATGTTTACGTACTACAGCTTTACCAATACTTTATTTGATGGATCATAACACCAGTGACACTGTGATGCTCCTAAATCTCATCATCTAGTATTCAAGCAAGAACCAATTAAAAGTAGGCTGACCTGATTTGTTTAAAGTAGAATATGTACTTCTAAATTGACATTCAAGGACATATCCTCAGCTGGTGAGAATCTATGAATGATACTTATTTGCAAACATTATTTGACCACTTGCTCAACTGAATGTCATGACAGCTCTATGAAATAATTCAGCATTATTCTCCCCATTGCATTTCAGATGAGATTGAGGCCAGATGTTAAGAGCATTTTTTTTCCAGTAAGAAGTGGTGAGTGCACTCCATGGGACATGCTTTCAGAGGTGCTGAGGACACAGCGCCCTTCCTCGTACTAAGGCAGACAACATTAGAAGTTGTGTCACCTGAAGTCCAGCCTGAATTGTCACCAAAAGACCACTCTCTTGACACTAACCTGTTCCATTTTGCTCTACCCTAAAGGACCATCCAGAAGCAAAAGTCAGATAAGGATGTTTGCCACCATCTACTAACTGCACTGTTACAATAGTGGTTTAAGTAACTTTGTGCTTTCTGAATTTGCTTTCGCGTGTGATTTCAGATATTCTCAATAACTTGTAAATCCTCGTGTTTTGGAGCCTCCCCTTGTCTTGCTCAGTTTGGTATGTGGTACTCACTACAGCTGCTGAAGTTATATGGGAAGTGTGATCTGAATGGAGGAACAGGACATTCTCTGCGGAGGACACACAGCTGTGAAAATTTCAGAAGTTTTTTTCATTAGAAGCTTTGTGTGTTGATTTCTTTCTCTTTTCCTTGAGTAGAGGTAGAACAGAAATATGCGACTGGTTTTCAGTGGCATACTGTTCAGGCTGTGATATATGAAATTTTAAAAAAGTTAACAGCAGTTCACTTGTAAGAGCAAGCGATCAGAGCTCTTATGCATGTTAGTACAGAAGGTCAGCATAAGACTTCATGGCAATGGGAGAGAGAAAAAATTCTTTCTTTATAGGATCTAGCTACAGTTACCATGACTGAAATACAAGTCCTGTGTGGAGAATATGCATCGATTTCCTTAATGAGGACAGTAACGATGCACTGTAGCATGGAACCAAAAGCAAACGAGCAAAGTTGCAAAGGATACAAAATTTCTTTCACAGGAAATTTGAGGATTTCAAGATTTATTTTGCTTCAGAAACAGAATAAAATCAAATCACTTTAAGTGACATTTTCAAAACAATTTCATTTTAAGCCCCAGTCTTTAATCTCAATTTAAAATATAACACAATCTGAAGGAGTAATTTCAAAATGAAAAATGGAGTCACTGTTCTGAAAAGGTTAATGCAGAGTATTTTAACCTTCCTGAAGGAGTTGTAATTGTTTTTCAGATTTTGTTGAAGTTGACACTTTCGTAGAAGAGCTTTGTTTTCAATCAAACAGCAGTTTTCCATTGAAAAAACATTCGGTTGGAAAAGTTCCACTCAAGCTAGCTGAAGCACGGGAGGTTTGTAGATAAGGAGAATATAATTAGCTACAATAGAAATTTTGTCAGAAGGCTGAGGCTAAGAGCTCTCACACACCGGATAAATACCACTGCACTCCTGAAAAGAGGGCAAGCAACTAGGGCTGTTATTTTGCTTTTCTTCCGAAAGGTTGCTGCTACTGTACTACATCAGCGTCCTCCCTGCCTAATCACACTGGTTTGACACTGACACAGCAGGGATGAGGAAAGACAACTGCTTACCAAGGACCTATTTTTGGGAGAGGATTTGATCACATGCTCCGCTTTCGGTGCCTTAGCCCTTACACTGCGGTCCATGGGACGGCTCTCACAGCAGGAGCTGGGAGACAGCAGCAGGACTGCTGAACTGCCCACTTTCTGCTCTCTCGGACATCTCCTTCCCAAGATGCGATCTCACAAGATCACATGGAGGATGGTGGGATTACAAAGCACTGATTTCTGCAGTAAGAGGCTTTCTTTTTCTACTGGCAAAGAACAGGCAAAATGAAAAATCTATCTGCTAGAAATGTCACACAATTGTAAATGAAAAAACATTTACCCCCAGTTTTGAAGAGATTATTATTCACGATTTTCATCCTCTTTTTAATAGGTGACAGGAAATGTTGATATGTGGCTCTGCAGTATATTTTGCTAAGGCAGGAATCAGTGCCTTAAGGCAAACTTCTTAATCTTGTTGATTTTACAAGGGCACACGCTCATTCCTGGAATATGAGGAGGATCTTCCTTCACAATAAAGTAATACGTGCCAAGAAACACCAGAAAGGAGCTGGGGTAGAAGGCAAATAATTTCCTCTACTAAGAGAAGCAGCATAGAAGAGACTAATTGACCCAAATATTACTGCTCAATTTCTCACTCAAACTCATTTAGCTAACAAGGGTCAAAGCCCATTTTCATATTGAAAGGGTAGGATGACTTTTTATTAAGGCAAGTATGGCTCTACTTGTTTTATCATTATTTCTACCAAAACAAAATCTTCACGCTGAAGATCATTGTATTCCAATTAGCGTCACACTTTGCAAGAAAAGCATCCAAGCATTGTGAGAAAATTGTGTTTCTCTATTAAACTAGCTGTCTTTGGAGGCCTGGTGTTAATTTTGCTTTGTTTTCAGTGCTGGCATAAAATGGGTGCCAAAAATTTATGTAGGTTCAAAACTCAGGCACAGTTAGTACCAAAAAAAATCACCGAGGGCTATTAAACATGAAATCTGTGAACCAGGATGTTTTGAGCCACAGACTGTTGGAATATGTGTTAATATGTCAAGAAAGCATAGCAAAATGTCTGCCTGGCCCTCTTCCCTAAACATGCTTTCTCTCCGGAGAAGACCGAAATAATGGGGTTAAAGCTGCATCTTAAAAGTTAATAGGCAAAATATGTTTCAGTGTGGCTGCAAGAGGCAGTCCTTAGAAATCTGAAGGTTCCCAGCCTAGGCAGCCACAGACCTGTTGCTGCATCTTTAGCAATGTGTTTTTATTCTGGTGAGGCGTGCATGTAGGCAACAACAGGTTGTTGCTCCTTGCCTGCAAAACAGTAGTTGATTGAACACTGGCTGTGAGTATGTAGCAGTGCAAAGTAAAAAAAAAAAACAAAAAACAAAACCCGCAAATTCCTGAAAATGAACTTTCCTAAAAAATGAAATTCCTCATGAATCAAACCTGAGTAGGGCAGAGAAGCAGTCTGTCTGAGCTGGGGCAGTAGTAAATTATTAAAACATGCTAGCAGGACTGCAAGCAACCCATCACTCTCCTCAACTATAACATGGAAAAATATTACAGTGAAGCTGAATTAATTGGCGACTACTTCTGGCACCCTTTCTCTGAGTGGTAGGACTTTGCATCTCATTCAATCGACTGAAATGGATGTACTCAAAGTGACGCTTCTCTGTGGCCTTGGTTTCCTTGGCTTAAAAATACCCCCAAGTTAATGCCCTAAATTAAAAACGCCTTACATATTCTAATTTTGCACTGTGTAAGGAGTGTTGCTAGGAATTCCAGGCTGGCCTCACAGTCTCTCCCACAGAAGTGAGCTGATCTATTTTCATTTTACCTGGATGAATGCACACAAGTGGTACTTGTGGTCTGACCCCATATTCTCCTTCCTGCTCCTGTTTGCCTGAAAAAAGAATCACACAGCTTCTCTCATCCCCACTGATGCATTAGGTACATCACATGGTGTCGTTGGAGTCTGAACGCAAAAGAAATCCAATGAAATAGTCTTTCCTCCTCCCCTATGCAGTGTGATGACTGGAACCACTGGAAAATTAACTGCAGATGGCTCAAAATCACTGACACTTCATTGCCTGCTGATTTCTCATTGGAGCACCTCAGTCTCCTTTCATTTACACACATTTCCTCTTTTCCAATGGAAGGGGCACTTAGGAGCAAATAACTTTTCTGTAAATTGGGCCATATGTCTGGTCCTCAAGGGGCCCGCAGTTTCAGCCCTGATCTAGAAATTTCAGTATAAATCAGAATACGACAAATGCTACACTAGAAGTACTTTACTGCG
>NW_009259588.1:1622237-1646251 GCF_000687185.1 Egretta garzetta
ATCTGGAAAGTCTCGGATCCAGCATCTGACAGGAGAAATGTCTCTCCTATGCCAGTTTCAAAAGACTTTCTTACTAGATCTTTCCCTGGAAAGCATGTCCGGCAGAGTGTCACAAGCCGTCATTTTTCAGTCGAGTCAACAGTCACCCTTTTCATTAACTTGGCTTTCAGTAGATACTGTTTTAAGTGAATATGAAGCCCTCCTGTGACAGCAGAAAGTGCAGATGTAATAATATACATGGCAATGTATTTTCAGCCCACCAGAGCCATTTCCTCCTCTTTTGTTTCCTTTTATGACCCTGATGTCATTTGGAATAAACTTTAATTGGGTCATTTTGTCATCCACTGAGCAGCCTCCATTAAGAAACCTTTACAGCAGTAAGTGCTAGTAGCGGGATCTCTGTCACAGGCAGTTGCCACTTAGTGAAGTTTCACAAACATATCTTCATTATTTATGCATGCTGTGCTTTATTACCGACACCAGGTGTGAGCCAGGAACACTTCACTACACACAAGGAGCTAAAGAGGTCAGATGTCAGTATTAAAGTAACAACGATAAAAAACTGAACAAGAGAGGTGTGTTCTCACGTCACTGTCAGTTGTCCTGTGCCTCGCAAGGTGCGCCAGCCGTACTCGTGTTTTACAGGAATGTTTCAAGTGGCCGATTCATCATGGCATTACTGGGACAACACAAACACCCCTGGTTTCTGATGAACACAAAGGGAACAATTTGACCTTAAGGCATGCCACGTTTTGCCGTGAATACGTGTGAAACTACATGTATTAGGCACAAGCAAAAGTATGTGCATCGTCTGGTGAGTGAGGGAGGACATGTTCTCAAGCAATTTGATTTTACGCCATTTCTGGTGTAAATGTGTACATAGCAGTGGAATTATTTCTGGTTTACATTTCTGCGAGGGTGATTAGCATCAGGTTCTCTGTATTTGTATGCATATATATAAAATGATGAAAAAATGTGACAAAACAGTGTGAGAGCTGTAGAAAATACTACGTCCAGAATTACTTTATCAATCCAGATTGATTCCACTGAAACCAAAGAAATTATGACAGATTTAGATAAATTTGTGTAAATGAATCATGACCATGGGTGTCGTTCTGGTTTTGTTAAAGTTGGTGGGAAAAATATATATTCCTACAGACTTTGACAGGGGCAAGATCCAGCCTCAGATTTGAAAACTTAGCCCAGCTAATATGTTAGAAATGCACATAGGAGTTTTGAATTAGCTGTTATGTTTCTTCTGTGTTATCATATTGCAGTTGTAATATATGAAAGACTTACAAAATTTAATTAGGGAATGGTTCTTAGGTCATAGCAAAATTGGCACACTAAACACACAATAAATGTCTACTTTACTTTTAATTAAACAGCTTCCCCTTAAAGGTTTTTAATCACTAGTTTAGATAAGTGGGATTTGTAATGATTGTTAAGGAACCGTGGAGGGTGGCTGAAAACATGCACCTGCATGCAGTTAGAAGGGGGTATTATGGAAAATGTTATTGAGACTGTAGGAAAGCTTTCCTTTATGTTTAATGTGTTGTTAAAATGATGATTAATGTCATAATTCTCACTAAAACTGGAAAATCCTCTCACAGTAGCCTGCTAAAAGCCTTCTTGATGTTAAGCTTTAAAGAAGTTCTCCATCATTAATGCAGTCCGTACTTGGGGAAGTGTGCTTACCAAAAAGAAGGTGTGCAATGTGAAATATTCCAGCTCCATCAAGTCACAATTAAGCTAATATTAAAGAAATATAAGATGAAAGAAAACATGAATTTGAAAATTATATTTTAAACTTTCAAACTTTTTTGGACCTTTTTGGGTTTTTTTTTGTGGTTTTATTTTTTTTTTTCCTTTTCTTTAAAAGCCCTGGTTATACGTGTAATCACATCTCCTTGTGTTTAGTCTCTGGGTTACTGCTGATGTAGCTTAATTACAACTGTTAGATCACATATTTATCTGGGTGTTCTGGCTTTTTTTGGCCCCACATTTTATTTAGAGAGTGGTGAGATTTAAAAATCTTACAGGATACCAATTTCAAGAAGGCTTCAAGCATCTTGACTCATGCCTGTCTCTCTTGCACCACACCTCATCCAGGCAGTATTTTGTATGGTGTTTTTTCCCTGGATGTATATCCTGCCATTTAAAGCAATATGAAATAATGTGGAAAGACCCTCTGACAGGAAACTAGGAATGACACGTTTAAGATAAAGGGGTGCAGCCACTGAAACGGCATCTGATGAAGATTTAGAGTGATGGCTGAACCACGTGAATTGTTTATCCATTCTGCCACACTATTGCTGCAAGCCGAGAGAGGTGTAATAATTTATTTGGAAAACCACAGTTTAGTACAGTGAGAAAAAGTAATCTACCTCTGCTCTGACAGGCCAGGCAGATAGATATGAAAAAGAGAAACAGATCTATTTCTTGAGATGTAGGCAACAATTATGAATGAATAGACAGCCACCTTAATATATGAGTTGCCACCTCTCAGCTGCTTCAGCAGATGCCCTACTTTGCTCCAAGTTACACAATCGAAGGTTTGATATTTCTGAATATATGCATCATGAGACTTTCTACAGGTCAGTACATGTATGTTAACTATCTCCTGGATTGTGGCAAGCCTGTCCAATGAGGACAGTTGCTTTTGCTGTAAAATGTGTTAGGAGGTGTAAGCTATTTTGCCACCACAGTAACATGGCATTATTTTGACTACCAGCTGTATTTGTCATTCCTCCGCTGTCTCCTTTCTCCTCTTCATTTCCTGTATTTTCCGCCAAGTGGTCCAGCAGCTTTCAAGTACCTGCCTCCACAGCCCGTGTACTGGTGCCACCCTGCAGCTGTCTGGGGGAGGCTGCAGCCAGGGCCACCGCCTGAACACGCTGCCGCTGCTTCAGCTCTCTGCTGGCTGGATCTTTCTTGTGTCCATTAAAAATGAGAAGTGGACTGAAATGCCAATTAGATAATGTCGACATTTGGCAAACAGAGCTGTCTGCCAGTTTGCAGGCAGTCTGGGCAGTGTCACAATGAATCCGTCAAGAGGTATAGCATCTCCCCATGGGATTCAAAATCCAGCTGTCACTCAGAGCTACAGTATCTGGGATTTGGGTGTCAGGGTAGGTGGGGGAGGGCATTGATGCCCCTATGGAAAGTGGATGAAATGCCTTTCCTAGATTTCTGTGGCATCCAGTCAACATCCACCCACGTGGGAGCTGAAGTTACTACATAAAGGAAAAGGTAGAATGAGTCTCTATGTGAAACTTCTAGAAGTGCTTCCACAAGATGCTAACAGAAACATTTGTAAAACAATAATGAGCTTGGGTTTCCTGACTACTTCAAACATATAGTTTTGGAAAACTGCAGCATATCCCAAACTGCAAGGTTTTGTAATTTTGCTCATGTGAGGTGTAAAAACTGAAAAACTAACTACCAACGTACCAATGCACATGCTGACAAGTACATGACTTCACTTCATCAAAAAATGCAAATCTGTATGATGCCAAAGAAAAGTTGTTTTCAAACAAAACATCAGCTGCTTTTTGCTGTTTTTGCTTTCTGTTTTCATTAATGTGTTTACACAAATTTGCAAAACTATCTAGCAGATTTCTCGGAGAAGAGGGGGGGAAAGGTATTATTTAGCAAGTGGTTGGAGTTGTTGCTGAAAGTCTTGCATATTTCTGTTCCTCTGTCTCAGAAAAGGAAAGGACTAAACCCATACTGATGAGTCTTAATCTTATTAGAGATCCATGTCTCAGCTGATCTTGTAACGCTACAGACTGACTGCCATGAGTGACACTAGCTTGGGGATTAGGGTGTCAGAGGACCCAAGTGAGAAGCGACATCCAGAATATGAGAAAGTAGATATTGGCCAGGGAAAACCCAGAATATTCAAATGTGATGGAGCATTTATTAGTCCTCCTGTGCAATCAGCCAAAGCCTGCTTGCAGATTACTCCATGTTCTAGTACTCTCAACAGCTGGGAGATGCACTGATGTCTTCTGCAAACATGAAATGCTTTGTGACTGAGTTTTCATAACCTTTCAGCTTGTGGACTTATTTATACCCATGCAGAAGTGCCTACATCGAAGTTTTACACTCACTTAGACTTGGGATAACTTTTCATATTGAGTTTACAGTGAAGCCAGTGAGGTAAAAAGAAGGAAGTGCACTGAGCATGTTGATACAAAGCATCGTTTTTTAATCAAGCTTACATAGCAATTCTCTGTCTTTAAAACCGCATAGGTAAGATTGCTATTTCAGACAGGTGGGTGTTCTGGCACCATTCTCCTGGCAGGAAAAGTGTGACATGCTGAAAAATAGAACAAGTATTTGTTAAACATGAAAAAACCCACAAATGTTAAACACACAGTGCTTTAACATAGGTGTCAACATAGTAATTAAACCTATAATGTATGCTGCAAAAATAGTTTGTGGTTTTATTTTTTTTCTCTTTTGAAATTCAGCATTCATTGAGGACTAAGATTTTCATTTCCCTCAGCAGGTTGTGTAAACAAGGAGAGCTTGTGCTAGCAGACTCCTGAAGTATCAAAGGCCTGTTCTGCAGACAAAGCTACAGTCAGTGGCAGAGCCCCAGCTAATAAGATAAGACAGAGCGGCCCCTGGGCCTGTGGTGGGAAAGTGCCTTTATGACACTCAAACCTGATGAGCTGCATGAATTAATGCAAAATGGAGTTTTGAAAATGCAGACTTAGAAAAACAAAGCAACCACCTTCCCAAAGTCTACCAGACAGTAAACTGAAAGTCTTTACATCTTAACTTCGTAGTGGCCAAGGAGAGCATTTGCTTGTGATGAAGAAAAGCAGAAATCTGTTCCTCACAGTGTGATGCTGGAGAACAGTATTTAGAAGAAGGAAGAGTTAGAAGAGATTAGGCTTCAAAATAATTTGGGGAGGTGACCTTCCTATAGGGAGGTGGGGGAATTTTGAGCCTGTTGAAGTGAGCTCACTGGCACTGTGTGGTGTGGGAAGGGAGAGGGTTAGCGTGGAGAGCTTGGGGTGGTAACTGGGGAATTACACCAAGAGGCACATGTTAGACAGGTTCTGTTGGCCTGAAATCACTTGCTCTTGAAGCACAGTCACTTCGCAGAAGACCTGTAGCCGTCATTGACACAGGCTCTAGTTTCCACAGCTTCTTCCTAGAAATGAGCTAGAATATTGTGTGATCCTAGAAGGATATGTGCCTTAGCAAGCTGTAGAAGAGTCACTCATCCCTGTCATGCTGCTACCAAACCCCAGTTTTCTCCCCTCTACATCTGTAAAGGTTACTGGGACCCTTTAGCGTCTAACCCTTTCCCAGACATACTGCAGAGAGCACCCAGAATAAGAGAGGGAGCATTTCAATGACTTCCCCATTTATTCATGAAGGTCGCTGCATCTTTTCTCCCACACAGGACTTTCCTGGCTGCCTCTTAACATTTCTGCATGCTATTGTAAAGAAAAGAATCACTTGTACTTATATAATGCAAAGTTTGATATGAAAGCAAGCTCTCCTGAACCAGTCCTACATGTGGGATTTCCACCCCCACCTTTCATGTGACATTTGTGTGCCACATAGAGGAACATTTTTGGATGATAAGATTAGCTATCTCAGAGGCCTATTAAACAATATCAAAATCCCTAGGGCTGTATAAATGTAAACAATAACTGCACACTCCTGCCTGGAGGGTTTTTTTACCCAGCTAGTTATCACCATATTTTTAGCATCTCTGTCACAGACTTGGGATGTGAAGGAAGATTGCTGTACAGTTTGTTCCTGCATTAATCACATCTGAAATAATCTGAAAAGGATTTCCTCCAGCCCTCATAATAATTGCATGATCATGTGATAACTTTTTTGTACTTATGCGTAAAATTTGGAGCAATTACCCCAATGGATAAAGTTACTCCCATGTGTAACTGCTTGTTAGACCAGATCCCCAGTTTGGACTTAAGGTGAAAAGCTGCAAACAGTTTTCTGTAATGCAGCAATGCATCTGTCTTCCCTGCAGAAGCTATTTAGCCAGCGATTAGTCCATAGTGCAGTGTAATCACTGTTATTATTTGGGGAGGGGTCAGGGAAGAAATGTAAACAGCAGTTTACTTCTGTGGTGTCAGTGTTTTATCATATACTTAGTGCTTTACCTTATGCCCAATGGATGAAAACAGGCAAATAAACCCGACAGTTCCCCACCAAATTCACTGGGCTTTAATTTCACATACGCAGCCTAGACTGTTTGCTTGTAGTCTTGGTTAATGCAAGAAGAGATGTTACCTCTTGTTCTGAACTCTGCAATTCCTAGGTAAAACCAAGTCTAATTTAGGGAAGCGCTTTGTTAATAGATGCTCAGTCTTACAGGACATGATTTTAAAAAGATAATAATATTTTAAAAATACTTTTATGTCTACCTATATGCTGCAGTTAAACAGAACACTTGACAAAACTAATGGAAAGATATCTGAGTGCATGGGACTGGGGGAGAATCTACTATTTTTATATTTAATTTGCACTTTTGATGAAACTTTCTGTGTGATTAGTGACACTATATCCTCTGACTATTCAGATAAACAGTTTCCTTTGTTGTGTGCTCAGGATTAAACATGAAACATCATTGGAGAGGGGAAAATTAATTCCTTAGGAATGGGAAAAAGGTGGTTGTAGAAACTGTCAGGAGATTCATGTTGAGACCTAAAAACTGAAACAAATTTTAACTGTATAACTGTATTTTGAGATTCGAGGAATGGTAGATTAAAGCCCTGCATTTTGCACTGCTTACACAACATCTTGGTGGCGGCCCATGTAGTTCTTCGTGGTCCCCGTTTCTTAAAACACTGAAGGTTTATTATCAATCTCTAGTATTAGTTTTTCTTTATAAGGTTCATCACCACAATTGGCAGCAAACAAAGTGCATATAAAACTGAACACCATGGTTAAGTATTTCCCTGTAATACTTTAAATCTTGTGCTTAAACATTTTAAGGTTAATTGGTAAGCACATTTAAAAATTATTACACTAGTGAGCAGCACAAGCAATTATTACATTCTATCAGTCACTCAAGTAGAGGGATTAATCTATGTTAAGAAAAGAATAATTTCTTATATCCCAGAAATGGACTTTTTTTTCCCCCAGCAGTTATCAATAGTATCAGATGGGTATTTTCCATTACATTTTAAGGAGAAATCGTTACTTATGTTAGGAGAAAATTGTGATTATGGCACTGTTATTACTGAATGAATAGATGCCCTACTACAATATTTGGGTTTTAGTCATAATGCAATCATCCTGTACTTGGTAATACCGGTATTTATAACTGTAACACAGATACAAAGAAATCTGTTGGAACAGTAAGACCTTGAGAGCACAGGCTCTGTCCTTCTCTGTGTTTTGCTGAGTTCAGTGCAATGAAAGAACTTAATAAATAATGGTTAATCCAAGGTAGTTGCTGACCATTTCGGAGTTTTGATATTTGTATCCATTACTTATCTGTTTTTTTTATTTTCCTAATGAAAACTATCAGTTCGCAGAACAATTCTCAGAAAGGAATACTTTCTGTGCCCCCTTTGAAAAACATGGTCTTCCTTTAACTGGCCATTTCAGCTGATAATTTTGTCTATAAGTCACAATACAGTGTTCTCAGAAACTCCTTTACCAATGCCAAATGAAAAGCAAAACAAAATACACATTACAATAGCTATCTGTATGCTCTGATGGCTTAATAAATCCTCACTGGCATCTGAACCTGGAGAAAATAAAGAGAAACAGAAAAAATAAGGTTTGGACCTGATAAGTAGTAGTTTTAATAACCTGATTTATGGCAAATGAAAGAATATATAGGTATTCTTTCTGCTGCTGGTCATACAGAATATTATTGTTATGGATGTTAATTGAAATATTGTGGTTTTTCTCTTGCTGTAATAACAGGAAAAAAATCTTCAGCTAAAAGGAACACATAGTTTTATTAATTCCTCCATCTGGAAATAATAAAAATGCATACACAAAGCAGTATCTACACACCCCCCATCCATTTGTATCCACATATAGATATACAGAAAATAAGTATTTCCCTAGTAATAGCAGATACAAAGTCCACAGTATCTAGAGCTACATATAAATTTTCTTTATAATTATATTTAGGATGTCTTTTTGTAGAAAGGGATAGTAGTAGACAAAAGTGGTAAGTTCTCCTGTTATTAATGCTGGAGTTTGCGTTTCTGCCTGAGCAGTTAGGAAAAGCAAATGTTATTGATGTGTTAAAAGGAAATACTTGTTAATAACTAGATAATTTTAAGATGTTGGGTTCATACCATCTGTTAATCTTAGTTGTGATTAAAGAGGTAATCCTAATGCCCATTATTCCTAATGACAAGACCAAGCAGGCTTAAAGCATTAGCCGTCGGAGGCCAAAGAGAAGAAGCAATGAAGGATATCAGCAATCTTAGCCACAATTGAGGAATTGGCCCGTCCTCTACACAACAAAAGTGATACAAAAGAATTACACCCTCACTAAAGTCTATTTCCTCGTATAATCACACAAAATGATTTTTCTTAAATATGATAATAAATCACAGCAAAAAATCAATGTGGCAGGGCCCAACTGCTATGGCCTGATAACGCATCAATCAATATTTAGTATTTAGATTTTAATTAATACATAGCAAAGCAGAGGCCTTTTAAGAGAGAAATATTATCTTAGATAAAAAATCCTACACTGTTAGCATGCAAAAGTTGTTGCTCATATCTGTCATTGATCAATCTGCTGGAGTTGTGATTAAAAACCCTTGAAAATATCAGACTGAGCCAAAGAGAGGGTGTCGTAGGCATCTCAGTCTGCAAAGCTGCTAACATGAGGTGCTGGGAGAACCCAAGGCAGAGAATTGCCTGGTGTCAGCTAATAACACAATTCACCCCTCCAGCATTGCTGAGCAATAGTCTAACAAACGTGTGACACTTACAGTGCTCGAGCTACAGAAAAAGAAGTGCACGTTATTGAGCTGAGGGCAGAACTTGCACCTACTGACAGTGAGCCCTCCTGCCCTCCGTCTCTGGACTCACACCAGGTCACAGCTGCTTACAGGACTTAAAGAAATTACATGATCGCAAATTATTTTAACATTGGCTCTTAATTTTTTTTTTTTTTTTGACCAAAGATGATGTCCAGGGATTTATTCTAGCCTGTTCAGTGATTACACTGAAAACAGATGAACTGGATTAGAAAACACAAAGCACGAAACATTTTCACAGTCCATCTCTTTCTTCTTGATCATTTCTGGAAAACACTCTGGACTAGATCCCCCGCCCCCCCATATTTGGTTTCAGTGGGGATGATCTCATTTTCACAATTCTTTAAAAGAAAAGAAAAGAAAAGAAAAGAAAAGAAAAGAAAAGAAAAGAAAAGAAAAAAAAAGAAAAAAAAAGATTAATGCTTATTCTGAACACAATTCAGCTCCTATTGAAACCACTAGCAAATGTCTCCAGACTTCAGTGGCTGTAGCACCAGGCTGATGATCCAGTCTTTATATATTGGTTTTGTTTTCCTCAGGACAGATTCCAAGGCAGTGTAATTGAAATGGTAATAATGGGAGGCTTTAACATCAGCTGACATTTTCCAAACAAGAGCCTGCATTTGGACTGAGTTTACTTTTCTTGTATATAATTTATGAACACCTGAATCACTAGGAAAGAGCTGTGTTTTTTTTTTTTTTTAAAAAAAATCTCAGAATAAGGATGTAAAGAACACCAAAGAAGCCGTTTGACCCTACAGCACAGTTTACCTTACAGCTTTTAGACACATGATCTACATTGAATTTCTGAACTGAATTCTTCAAGGAAAAACAAAGAAAAATTAACCTGTGAATCTGTCAGTTTGTGTGTCTGAAATAGTTCAGAAAAATAACGGAAAATAATTTATAATAGTTTAACCACTTGTTCTACAGAATTTATATAAATTATGCAATAATGCTACATAGGTTCCATTCATACATGGTGCAGGTAGAGCTATTTCTTGATTCAGCAGTGTATTAAAGGAAGGTTATTTGGGTGTAAATGGACCATCAGTCAGAGCATAGCTACATTCAGCTGTCTCAAGGCAGCGCAACCTGGGCAAAGCCTTCAGTGAGTGTAAAGTGAATATAACTTATTCAGATGGTGGGATGTAGAGCATAGCTGGAAAAGCAAATGTCATGTGGACAGTTTCCTCCCCTTGGCTGCTGGCAAATAAATTGTGCTTGTTCTGTGTACTTAGTATTTGGTGCAAGTTATGCAAGCTCGTGCCTGGTAGGCGAGATGTAATAAAAGCATGCGAGGGAGCAATGTCATCACAGGCACTTGACCTTCCCCTCTGGCAATATGGAGGCTGTATATTTTGTGGCAAGCATTGCGATTGTCTTTATGTTGGTGTCTGCTATTCTGGGTTTTCTTCCTGCTGTATTCAAGTGCTAAAGCTCTTAAAAAGACCATATGTCCCAACCTGCTCTGTCCTCTTGGATGAGGGTGCGTTCATCCCTTAATTTGGATATTTGGGTTTCCACAGCTTCACCATAATCAGGTCTTTGTTCTCCTATCTTGTTTATTCCTGTAATCTGCCACTGAATGAGCTTCTGCTACCTCCTGTAACCTCAAAGCTTCAAAAATATTTGGGAAAAGAAATAGATCAGAAATAAACAGTGTGGATGACCTCAGTATGAGAGGTTTCTTAGGGTGTGGAACTATTTGGAGGTTGGTAAGGATTATAAATCCAGTATAATACTCCAATCCTTCAATTACAAATTGGCATAACCTGGACTAAATGTTTGGGTCTGTAAAAACGGTGAAGTTTTTATGAAAGTAGGACAGAAGCTACCCCCTTGAAAGTTGCTATTCCTGGTATTTTAAATGACTGTATAGGCTGGTAAACATTTTTATGTTCAGTTTATTCCCGCATACAGAATGAGAACACTAGCCACACACTGCACTTTCTCGGGAGAGCTGGACTTTGCTCTTCTAATCTGACCATTAAATTAATTACAACCTGAAGTTTATCTGCGATCTTTGTGTTAGGAAAATAGGGGAGGAAAACGATTTATACACATCCCATCCCACATCCCATGCTTTCTTTTCCATGCATACAAGAAAACCACCTCACCTATCTTTTGCCATCAGTGCCAGGCCAGCTTCTGAATCGGCATTGCTGGAAGCTGTGGAAAAAATCTGTGTTGTGTCATATTTCAAAAACCTCAAATAAAGATAGTAAAGTATGTCCTGCCCTTTGAAGCAAGAGGGGCTCCCACTACATGAAGTTCAAAATGAAACTACGGTTCCCACGAGCAGCTGCAAGGCCACGCAGGGACCACTCCGCCGAAACTCCAGGATTAAGACAACTTCTCCCTGGTTCTTTTCCTTCTAGCATTATCCTCATTATTTACTGACTGACTCTTCCCCACCAGTCTCAGGCTTCACTTCCTCTAGCCCAGACATCTTATAATACACTGGAAGAAGATGAAGGAATTAGTTAATTCCCCAGAGCTGGCCCAGCCCCACCAACCTGCAAATTCCTATATACAAGCTGGCAACTGTGATCTTTCCTCTAAGCCAGCGAGAGGATTAACTCCTTCCCTACTTTAGTTTGCAGCTCATTCACAAGCTGTTCACTTTGTACATCCAGTATTTGATATCTGAAGTGTTTTGATTGGACACAATGGGTCACGTTGGCATGGTTTTCGTTCCCTACTTAGCTCAGCTAATTAAATCCTAAGCAAAAATAACCACAGATATATTTTTGCTGAATGTGCTGCAAAGGAACTGGCCATTCCCAAGAAGTGCTGGTTTTGAGAATGTTTCAGTAAACAATCTGCTAGGCCAAACACGGAGAGGACATGAATGCAGACATAGCAAACTTGTGTAAAAGGGGATTTTGACTTCTGGGAGGGTCATTTTTCTCAAGTTCTAATAAGTGCTATTGACGGGAGTAAGCACCAAGCCAAATTACAGTTGCAGATGAATGTCAGACTAATAGGAATTACAAATGCAAAGCTATAGATGACATATTTTCTTGCTTTTAAAAAGCCTGAATGTTTAGACCAACAGCTGCACTCCATTCTCATAAAGAAAATCCTGTGTGGGGCCTCAAGGTTAATTACCAGTGCTGTCTCTTTATGAACTAAGGCTCCTCGACTGTTATCTTTCAGACCTATCTGCCAGTTCCAGCCTACAAAAGCCTTTCTAATTTGGCCATCACAGTGACACTAGAGTGCTTATCAGTCATGCAACTACAACTCCCTAGACCAGACCTCTCTAACTAGCTGCATGTGGACCAAGTCCAGCTCATGAAGCACCATTTGCAAGTCCACTGGCTCATTGTTGGCCTTCGCCCACACTGCCAGCAGGACATGGAGAAGGAGGCATGGGTAAGAAGTCTGTTCTCTAAAGGAAACAGTGCCTGGACAAGACCCAAGCACCTTTGCAGATGTTGGGCCATGGCAATGGGGTATGAGGTCCAAAAGGCATAGCCCTCCTAGGGTGCACCAGGGCTGAGATGTCCCATAGCTTCAGCTGCCAGTTACAGTGATGGTCTCTCCATGGCTACTGTACAGAACAGCAGTACACAGGGAGGCTGGCCAGGCCTCCCTCTGCCGGCCTGAGTGCAGAAGGAGGACAGGGTCACATAGTGTCCCTGGGTCCCCGGTGAATGGCTGATGTTTGTGTCGACAGAGATGCTGGGACTAGTCTCCTACCCCCACGGCTGGAGCAGGTCTCTATGCAGGATAACTCCCACATGAAATGAAGCTGGGGCTTGGAGGATTGCAATGTTTCTTTCTTTCTGCCCTTCCCAGCTAATCAGAGAAGCCCACTGCTTCCCAATTTTATATTGTTTCCCCCTTCCAAAGCAGAGGAAGAATTCTGTTCTAAGTTTTTACCTACATGAGAATATTTCTTTTTCTTCCTCAGCAGGTATCTTTTAAAGCTCTGCTGTAGGTTCCTATAGTTCTCCTTTTAGAGAAGAGCAGCGTTTGCTGTGACTTGATCCCTGTAGGATTTCTCAGTCTTTCTGGTCCCTCTATGACAGCAGGTTTTTGAAGATGCTGGTATGCAAATGCCACTGCTACAATCGTGTTGAAAGAAAAAAAAGTTGAGTCCTGGTCACTAAAAGCACAACTTTGCACAACAGGGTAACAATTTTGAAAGGAAGAGTTTCAGGTTGTTAAAGTAACTGATTTTAATCCTGATGAAACACTAGAAACAGCTCTTTCCAATAATGACAGTCATAATCCTTTTCATTGGCTGTAGAGATCTCTGACACAAGCCAGAACAATTGGAACAATTCCAAACTTTTTTACACCACTTTTGGTAAGTGGTTTAATTTTTAACGTTTAAATTTGTTGAAATACTTCTAAAACTAAAATTCATTTGGGTTGATCTAATCCAAGGGTTTATATGGAGTATTTAAAATTGCCTGCAATCTTCTTTTAGCCAGGGATATTTAACATTTCCCTTTCCCAGGTATTGACAAGTTTTCACAGTCATTAGAAGTTATTTTGGAATAAACACATTGATCCCCCCCCAAGAAGTGGACAGTTGCCTATTTATTCCAATGGAGCACCATATTCTCATGTTAGCACTGAATTTGACCTATTGTATAGAATGGGTTTAGCCTAAAGAGGAGGTGGACTTCTTGGGTGCAGTGATGGCGTGTCAAGTTGTGAGCTCATTCAGTCTGGCGGGGTGTGGGCTGAGTGAGGCTGGCTAGGGCTTTAAGAGGAGATTGTGGTGATAAGGGAACAGAATACTGCTGGAACAGCTGCTATCTATGACGCAGGCGTCACTTTCCCTCCTATGTAAAGACATACTGACTCTGTTAGATTTGCCACTTCTTGGTTAGACACAAAACAGAGGTCTGCCTGACTGCTTGTGGCCACAGGAAAGCCTAAGGCTTGTCACCTTTCTTGGATTTTTTTTCCGGATAATATGCATCACTTCATCTTTTCCTCAAGCTTCATTGCAAATATTCTTCTTTGCCTTCTCTTTAGATGGATTTCAGCTCACCTTTTTTTCAGGATTTGTCTCAAAAAGGTGGGATCAACTGCTTTCCCATTTAACTACTCCCTCCATTTCCGGCACCTGTACCGGCAGCCAGAGAAACATACCGTGCAGAAAGGCAAGAGAGAAATAGCGCTGATGGGGATGGGCATTAGAAAGGGGGAGTGAGGAAAGCAGGCAAGAAGGAAAATTCCAGCTATGACAGTGAAAAGAGTGAGAGAAACACAAGAAGCTTCTCAGGCAGTGGGGACGCTGCCTTTTTCAGCCAGTCTCACTAGCCAGTTATCATGCAGCAACACATCATCATGACAACTTGTCAGGGACGCAAGCGAAATATTTGCTTATAAACAAAAATGAGTGATTTCTTTAGTGTTGGGCTTTGTAAAATCAACATGTTACATTACAAAGCCCAAATGCTGAGTCTATCTTGACAGCACCCCTGTAGCTTCTGTTGTGCTTGGAGAGCTGCTCTGACTACAGATGCTCGGTAGATATTCTTGTGATATTTACTACCAAAAGCTTATGACTGAAAGCTTTGTGAACTGCCACGTTCTGAATTTAGGAATAACACTGAATCTTTTAATCTGTTTTTACAAGCTTGTGTTGGCCCTGCATGAGTGTTTGCAACTATCTTATTGAAAAAGCTTTGTGCTTCCTTTTGTGGCAGCAAGATTTAGCATTGCACAGGGAGATAACTTATGATTGAAGAGGTACATCTCACCATATCTGGGAAATTCCACATGGATTTGGACAAATTATAGACTTCTCAAAAATTATATTTGTCCATGCTCACTGGTATGCTTGTCATATTCTGACGTCAATTCTTTGAAGATACCATCTGTAACAGTTTTCAATAGTAAATAAAGTAAATAAATATTCCACAATTTTAAGTCTATTTTCCTGCTGTATCATTCTCCTTATTTGTTGTTTGATACAGGAACATAAAGTTACGATAGTAACAGGAAACAAGCTCCTATGCCAGCAGGCAGCTCTGGGCATAAATATACAAAGAGGGGGGAACATACATTCATGCTAGGATACATGCTTACATGCTAATTTCATACATGATGGCTTTTTATTCTAGCAATATCATTTGTGCTGCCATAGTTAGAAGTCTGTGCCAGCATTTTCATTACAAATCCACTGTTCACAGGGATTTACAACTTCACTCTAAACATTGCTCTGGAATGAAACTTGGCAAATGGGTCTCAGCCCAGGAGCAATTTTTTTACCCATCCATTTGACTGTTAAGTTATAGTGGCATAAAAATATAGTTGTACTGCTTGAATAACTTAAAATGGCTTTGAATTAAAAAAAAATGAAATAAGTTTATGGCATGGTGTAATTACTTGTGATGTTCAGAAGAAACAACACAGCAGAGGAAAGGAAAAATAACTAAGATATTGTAGGAGAGGAACAGAATATTCTAACAATGCATTTTCTCCATGATTGTTAATAAAAATGAAATTGTATACACAATTAATTGCAGTCCTGTGTCAGTTGCCTTCACTAGACAGTGCCTGACATCATGGGGGATGGTGCTAAAAATGGATGGGATCTCTTAAAGACACTGATCTCTGTGGGTAAGTATGGCAGAGCTGTCCGTGACTGGTTATCTGACACTCCGCAATAGCTCCCACCAAGTTTCTACCAACTAGAAAGCTAGCTGGTAGAGAGCCTACAGGGAACGAACTACATTGGGAGACATTTCTTTGCTTTCTGTGAGTCACAGGCTCCCCCAGATTGGTCCTCTGTGCACCAAAGTGAGCTGCACTGTTTCGATGCTTGACCTGCAACGAGGAGCATCGCAGTGAAGATGCTTTTGGCTTCCAGGCAGGGCAAAGTGTTGGCTTCCAGCTGGCTGTGAGTGGCTTAAGAGGAGCTGCATTGTATGCAGGGGATGTGGAGTGAGGGGAAAGGGAGTGCTGTGGAAGTGAACCAAATGGGATGTGAAATGCAAAGATAAAATGTGGAGAAAAACTAAACTGAAAAGAAAGGAATAGAAACGGGTTAATGAGACGGTGAGACTGCTGGAAGAAAAATGCTGAGTTTCTTCAGGTTGAGCTCTGCAGCCCTCACTCTGGCAGAGCTCTCAAGGTTTTTGTGGGATTTAGACCAAGCAGGAGGAGCACCCATGAAGCCTCAGTGATCCTCTGCTTGCGTTGTGCTCCTTTCCCTGCTTATCTGGAAGTCCTGTTGATACTAGTGAGAAATGCCTGAGTAACAAGGCATACAGAGAACATACCCTTTGTGGAGGAAATAGAATAAAGCTGAAAGACAATCAGACAGTCCTCCAATCTTCTGTATAGGGGAACAAGGTAAAGATTAGAACTCTTCTACTGGAAAAAGAGGTGGCTGGGGGTGGAGAAATGAGATGTGATAGTCCTATATGGAATAATGAAAGACAGGGAAAGTTAGTAAGAGATAATTATCCACTGTTGCAGACAGAAAGGGGATAAGGTACAGTCCTTTAAGTTACATCAACAGGCTTAAAACTAAACAAAGATACATGTTTTTGGGCAAAAATGTACTACATTGTGGACACTGCAGCTGTGGAGCAGAGTGCCAAGCACCCCATTGGGCAACTCCGTGAGGTGGATGCAATGTGTGATGGAGTAAGTCCCCAAAATCCATGCTGGGGTAAGGCTTAAGAGGTTTCCCCATGTACTTTTTGCACTCCTACACTCTTTGCCCAGGTTCTTGCTGTTGGCCCCTGTCCTTAGTGTGGTCACATATAGGCTATAGTATCCCAGGCAATCAGGTTGTGGACCAGTATGCCTGCTTTTAAGTTCCTAACAAACACTGCCCACGTGCACAGCTGGAATTATTTTGTATTTTCCATGCCACATGTTCTGAGGACCACCACCCATATATGTGTGCACATAACCTCCTTTAGGTACCTAAATATTAATGAAATTGTATGTGCAAACAGAAGCATGTACTCAGACACAAGACATTGCATTATTAACATTGAACACTGAAAAAACAAGAACTGCAAATGCAGAAGAGACACTGTGAAAGCTTTGACATGAAGCCATTTTTACTTGAGAGGACTGGACTATGTTATTTTAGTGTGGAATAGCTTGTTTAGTGTGCAGATCTCAGGCAAAAGGAGCCCAAGAAGGCTCACGAGCTCAGCACTGTCATGTGTTGCAGGAGGGGTGCAAAACAAGAAGGGAGAAAGTAATCAAAAGCAGCAGAAACAAGACCTTGGAGCTGCTCCGTGATCCTCCTTGGATGTGCTGTGTGTGTGGTGCTCATTAGCCTGGGGCAGGTGTGGGTCAGAGGAGGGGTGGTGAAAGAGTCTGGAACTGTGTACAAGCCTGGAAAGGGGAAAGTGAATGTGAAATGGCAGCGGTGACCAGAGAGGGGAGAAAGAGGAGGAAAAAGAAAGGGCTTCCCTGTAGGGAAGGGCAATCTTACCTAGTGGGTGGAAAAAAAATTCTGGACACTTAAACTTCTCCTTGCCAGGTTGTTTTCCTGTGTGGCCCAGTGAGGGTGCAGTGTGATGGGAACTGCCTCAGACAGTGCTTTTTTCTTTTCTTTCTATTTCTCCCCCCCGCCTTCCCCCATGTTTATATTGCCAAAGACTGATTTGGTTTTTGGACACAGTGGCAGATTTCCTTCAGGAAGTTTTGTTTAGTGCCTTCAGAGGACTGGATCAGTACTATGGGTTTAGGAATAAACATCCAAAGAAGTTGGTGGTTTTCTGCAGCACAGTCTAGCACTCAGCCTCTCTCCCTCGGTGGCATACACGGGCACCAAAACCTGAGGGTCAGGCCTCTTGTATGAATTACTAACCTTATGTGGCTCATCAGATGCAGGTCATTTCAGCACAAGACAGAAACTGGCATAAACCATCACGGTTAAATACCCAGAAAGGTGGACACAGAGAAAAATCCTGATCCAGGTGAAGACATTTACTGTTCTGCCATTAGCTTTCTTGAAGCTAGGGTTCCTCCTGAATTAGTACGAGAACAGCCATCTTGTACAGACACTCTCTGAAGTTTTTACATTATGGCATTTTGCCTCACTTTGCCTTTTACATATCTCCCCCGAAGTCAATGCATCCATGCACATTTGCCTTTGAGGGCAGAATTTAGCTTCTCATGTATTTGGTCTACGAATCCTGCTACTGCCAGATCTCTCTGCTGCCTGCTTTGTCTCTCAGTTCTCTAATACATTTTTAGACATTGATTGGAAATTGTTAAGCCATGTCTAGACCTGGAAAAACAACATGAAAAGGCAACAAACCTGATCTTCAAATGGTATTTTAAGTGCTGATTTACACTGGCTAAAATCTAGCCTGACAGGGAATGACATAGTGAAAATTAAATACAATGCAGTAATTTTGATCTTTGTTGTATAAATCTCACCATAATATAACATTTATTTCCACAACATTTTGTGCATACAAATATGTTAGCAAATTCAAAATCTACCCATCTAAAAGGAAATATTTGTTATAAACACAGGCTGATTCCTACTCCTATCTATTTCTCACACATATGCATACAGATAAATGTGCACACATATACCGTATATGTACTCATTCTCTAGGTAATCAGAGACACAGATAAAATAAAGCTTCTAGAGTGACAGACATTCTGCAGACAGGGTTGTTAGTTTATGTAGGCTATAGGCAGAGTCGACTGGAAAATTTTGATCACTTTAATTTACTATATCCAGCATGCCTGCTGTACTCGTCCAGCACTTTTATCAAGCCCTGTGAGGTGGTATTGATTTTTTTATTTTCTATGTAGGATAAGAAGACAGAGAGTTAGGAGCAAGAGTGAATGAAGAACTTTCCTCAGATTACTGCTATTCTCTAGCTTATTGCATCCTGTCGTTTGTAGTTTCAGATGATGTCCAGTATGTCAGGGTTGCTTGAAGCAATAAACAGGGTGAATAACAATGGCAAGGCTAGATGAGAAAGATTGAAAAAGGAGAAAGAGGCAGCAAAGAAAGTAAGAAAGTGAATGTGAGAAATAGGAAAAAGGGGGAAAAAAAGCATAGAGGTTGAGAAAAAGTGTCCTAGGTGTAGAGAGCTTGATAAGTGCATTCCTTTAAAGAAACTATAACCAGCCATGACAGTTTTTCAACGAACAGCTGCACATAAAACCTATAGAATTGTGAAGGAGTAGAAGCAGTGTCTTCTGGGTGTTACTATTTTGCTACAAGAAAAAGCCAGAAAAATAGATAAATGTTTAAGGTGGGTATTAATTATATTTTGCTTTCCTGAATGACCCCTAAGTTACTGTGAAAGGATAAATCCGTCTTTCGCATCCAGTTTAAGGTGTGGTCCTAAAAAGAAGTAATACCATGCAGAGTTCGAATCTTCCCTTGACCTCCTTCTGTTTAACCTGGAAAAAAGGAGGCTGAGGGGAGACTTTATCGGTCTCTACAACTGCCTGAAAGGAGGCTGTAGCGAGCTGGGGGCCGGTCTCTTGTCCCAAGTAACAAGCAGTAGGACAAGAGGAAATGGCCTCAAGTTGTGCCAGGGGAGGTTTAGATTTGACATTAAGAAAAATTTCTTCACAGAAAGGATTGTCAATTATTGCAACAGGCTGCCCAGGGAAGTGGTTGAGCCCCCATCCCTGGAGGTATTTAAAAGACGGGTAGATGAGGTGCTCAGGGACATGATTTAGTGGTGAAATGGCAGTGTTAGGTTAACAGTTGGACTTGATGATCTTAAAAGTCTTTTCCAACCTAAATGATTCTGTGATTCTGTGATTTTTCCTACCTCAAACTATTGCTTTTCCAAGAAGGGATTTAAGTCTTTTGCTTATTCTGTTGAGCACCCTCCCTGTGGCACTATAACCTGTAGCACAGCAGGCAAAGGGAAATGGTTTGGGCCTGTTGATAAAAGCTGCCGTATGCCCCAGACAGCAGCACCTTTTTGCTGACCCATGCTGCAGGTCCCGGTTTGGTGTGTGAGAGGGGCTGGGCACACGCGGTCGTGGGGTTCAGGGTCTCGCTGCTGGGGAGCTGCACAAACATGCCCAGCTGCTGAAGCAGGGATCTGGGCTGGGCAGGTTTTGCAATCTAGAAATGCAGGTCTGAGAGGCTGGATTTTGTCCTTCACTGTTGAAGGCTGTATTTTTGTTTAGAAGCAAAATGTTACAGGAAATGTTAATTACGCTTTCCCTTGAGTTTAGGTGGATGGTGACTTCCAAAGGGAGGTATGATTCTGTCCCACAAAATTGTTTTGTCTCACAGCTTTCGTCCTAGAGCTTCGTGGCACAGTTGCTATGAAGGGTAATTTCTCTCATGTCCTGCACACCCTGTTAAACCAGGGCAGTTACTTACCACTGGTGGCTCACAGGGAAAATGGCCTTACAGAAATACAGCAAGTAGCTCTGCCGCCCTGTTGGTATGAGTAATCCTGACTCACAGGAATAGATTCCCCGAAGTCACTTAAAAAGCTTTTGTTTTTCTATCTAATGGCTATTACTGATTAAAATTTTGTTGTCTGCTATCTACTTTACACTGTTTACCAGTTTACATGGAGCCAATTGGCCTTCAAAGCATCGAGATGTTAGTGGAAAAGTTCCCTTTTCCAGGGGAAGTACAAAGCAGGGAAAAGGTGGGCAGCCCTATTTGATGCCTTTTCTATATTCCCTTTAAGGGATGGGGAGGAGATATCAGGCCATCCTTGGCATGGAGGGGCTCCGTGGCCTCGCTCTGCCCTCTCTTCCCAAGTAGAAGACCTTACTCCTGCACAGCCTCAACTCACACTGGGGCACAAGGGGGTCATCCCAGCAGGACTCTGAAGCCTCTCTTGTCCATTCCTGTCAAGGACCTGGAAATGAAATGTCAAATAAGAATAATTGAGGAGAAATAGGCTTAATAGACTTTTCATGATTGTTTCTGCTTAGTAGCACAAATTTGTTTCATTATTTCAATCCAAGTTATTTGCTTTAGTCATATCCTCGTTGTAAATACTGTTGTGTTCTTTATTTGACTTTAACTTCAGAGCATCTCCAGTGAATCTGGCATACATATCAGTGCAAAGCAAACACCAGCAAGGAACAGAATTACATCTTACTGTAGGCAGATTATGCTCCAGAATTTCACTATTGCAAGAAATATCATTTGACCAATGGTACCACAATTAAAGTGTAAGGATGTACCACTGCTGCCTCGACTCATTTTGACGATGAATTCTGTGCTAAAATTTACACCAGCAAAGTAACTGTGATAGCTCAAATGCAGACTGAATTTAGACTTGGTAGAAACAGGTTTTTTATTTCTCCTTTTTTTTTTTTTTTAAAACCCTCACAAAACAGAAGCAAGAATCTATTTGTTCCTACTGGAACAACTTCTAATGTAGTGAAAGTTTGTTTACAATTCAGGATTGTAAATATGATACCTGTGAGATGCAGGAAATCAAACTGACTGATGATGGGAAATTTTCTTTTCAGATTTCCATTTTCCAAACTGAGAACATCTTAGAAGTTAGAAAATACAGCAAAGTAAACTATAGTTATAAAATTTAATAAATATCCTTGCTCTAGTAATACCTCCAATCACCTGTGACCTAACATTTTAAATGTAAAAACTGTTGTTTTAGCCTCTTTTTCATCTAGCATTAAAACATAAAAGATTCATGAATTTCCATTCAAATTCTGAATGGCTGCCTAGTTCAGCATATTTATCATCTTAAGTTTTTGCTATTTTTGATGACTTGAGGGGTAACGGTTGTGCAGAGGCACAGGGATTGCTGCTCTGATGGGGCTCTGTGCTGTAGGAAGCTGAATACTCACAGTGATCCGAGCATCTTCTGGGGTGCAGAGGATCCTCAGCTTGCAGCAGGCAAGCCCAGATCCTTCCAGGCTCTATCCTCTGACATTAATAATGTAATTTGCTTGTGAGTAAGAGATTGCTTGCGAGAGAGAATTCCCAGCCCACTGCTTGTAGCTCCCTTTGCTTGCTCTTGTTTTATATGCAAACTTCAGTCAGGTCAAGTAATAAAAAATACTGTATGACATTTGTGACTGATCCCAGAATGGCAAACAGTAAAAACACTGCCTCACTAAAGGGAGCTTCCTTATCCAACTTTGTGATAAACATTCACAATATAGGTTTTGTTTTCAAATAAGTGGTAAACAAAAAAACCCCTGACTGAATCAGTGGGATAATGTAGACACAATTAATAATTTAATCTCCTCTTACTATTGTGAAGTAAAGGGCATAGCCTGAACAACTATGAAATTCAGCACTAAACAGTAGATTTTCATTTGGCACACTTTTTTTTTTTTTTTTTTTTTTTTTGATACTGCTGGAATTTGAGGTGAGGGGAGGAGGAAGACTAGTTTTTCATTTTGACTTTCTCTTCTTTTTGCTGAATTTGGAGTTCATTAACACGGTTTATTTGTGTAATCACTAAAAAATATCATAGTCCAAAGCAAGAAGATGAGTGAAAAAAAATTTCTGCCAATGATACAAACCACATAAGCCTAGCATCCCAGAAGAACCTCTGGTTTTATGTGGGTATTAGAGAGGCGACTTGACACAGATTGGGAATTATGTTTGTATCTGTTTTGTCAGTTCTCATGTAAGCAGCTTTTAAAGCCCCTATAACGTGAAAGTGTTAGGTAAGTACCCTTAACTTCTACTGCTCAGCGTTTCACTAGGTTAAGTCCCTTTCTCTGTTGAGCATCTAACACTTTTATGTGTACAGAGTAGAAGTAGC
This sequence comes from Egretta garzetta, assembly GCF_000687185.1. NCBI lineage: Eukaryota > Metazoa > Chordata > Aves > Pelecaniformes > Ardeidae > Egretta > Egretta garzetta. The sequence goes on from NW_009259588.1 coordinate 1,644,955, forward strand.
CAGGGGCATAGGCAAGTCAAGCTGATGAAAACAGCATTGGGCTGCTCGGCGTCTGATCCAGTGGGGCAGCCATTCCTCTTGCTCAGGGACGGTGTGGCTGCAACCATGACCACCCTATTACAGCAGGGGAACTTCATTTCAGTGGTTTAAATCAGGTGTGCATCTCTCTCTTGAATGCCTGCATAGGATTTTTTTGTCAGAAAGGCCAGTTCTCATGGCAGTGCCTTCCACAGGAAAGATACATGGGACTTGGTAGGTGCCTGTGTATTGCTGGAGTGGTGGCAGAGGTACCCAAGCAGGGAAAATACCCCAAGTGTTAGAAAGAGTAAAAGACATTCAGAATGCCAAAAGAGTATATACAATAAATACTATTGCTTTATCAATAAGTCACAGGCTGGAGCTCTTTTTGACCTGTATGGCAGGCAGAAATTATTTTTCATGAAGGATTGCAAGATTCTGCCATTTTACCAGGTTTTCTAATTAGGTATGTAGCATCAGTACTTTGAAGTGATTTTCTTTTTTTACTGTTATTATTCTTTTCAACACAAAAACTTATAATATAATTAATCTGAAAAGATTATTTAAGAAAAAAAGAAAGAAATGGAACCCAAGTAATTAAAAAATTACCCTCCCCCCCCCTCCCCGAATTCATTCTGACAGAGCTGAAGCAGGATTTTTTTTCATGCCAGGTTTTATTTTTTTCCAAAGCAAAGTTTCTGCTAAATTGACAATATTTGTAAGTCAGGGGAAAATAATATTTCATTAAAATTTCTCATCCCAGCTTATGTCCAAGGGACACTTATGCCGAAAGTGTTACAGCCATGTAAAAACCATGGTGAAATTTTGGTAGAAGTGATGCCATACACACACAAAAATAGTAAAAATATAAGCTAACAAATTCATGCGCAGACTCTGCGTGCTCAAACTTAAAATATGAGAAAAGAGCTGAAGATGGAATACAGCATCCAGTAGGTCTCAAAATCAGGTAATTTATTTATATACACTTTCATAGCCATTTAAAGTACCTAATTTCAGAAGATTTTGTGCCTCACTTTTTATAGTAAATCAACGGAATAGCAACAATACTTCTTTTCTTTGAGAGGATGCTATGACATGGTTATTATCACCGTTGTACACACAGCAGCTGAATATGTACACAGGCACAGCTACTTGCCTGTGCATATTAAGTAATCATGGCTCTATCTGCATTAACAACATCCATTTCAACACAAAAACCTTGGTTTTATTGGTTGGTATGAATACTCTAGGCAATACAATGTTATGCCCATATTTCCAC
>NW_009259588.1:1646312-1663386 GCF_000687185.1 Egretta garzetta
CCCCCTCTACCCCCTCCCCCCGGTACTTCAGTGGTTTTGCCAGAAATAACAACACACTTAATTACAGAAGAGTCTTAGCAGGTAAATAATACAGAAGATTTGGGAGTTTTAATAGCTTTTGTCTACTGAAAAATACAAGTGAGATCACATTACTCGAGTAACCAGGTTTTAAAAAAGCTAAAAATTAAATAAATGGTTTCAGTTGATTTAGGTTATTTCCAAACAGTAATGCAAAGTTGTAACAGAAATAATTTAGACATAGGTAAAAAACCTTCAGAATCAATAGCGCTGGAAGAAATGAAACATATGCTGATGCAATCAAACAGAATTGAATTTCATATAAATGTTAGCAAATCTATATCAGATTATCACTGCAAAAACTTCATTTTCATTGATTTATAATGTATTATTATTGTTTCCACCAAACTACCATAGACAGCCATTTAAGCAGCTGCCAAGCGCCTTAAGGGTAAATAAAGGGTGTCAGTGACGGTGCTGGGTTATAGAAGTTTAAGAGACCAATAATTCACAAGTGCGGCAGGTGTGACATTCTGTATATTCATTAGTCTTTTATTTTAATCCTGTTGTCTAAGTCTTTTATAGTTTTTCATGAGAGGAGGGTCAGTTGTGGGTTTCAGAGGGGAAACACAAAGGTTGAAGCGTGCTTGCACCAGCCTGCTCCCCAGAGGGCTGGTCAAAATGCTTTCGTTAAGCAACCAAACGATAGAAAAATACAGTGAGAAGTGGCAGACAATCCTAGGCTAGAGACACATTGGCAGGTCTGTTCCTCCAAAAAGGAGCTCAGGGGTAGTCTTGAAATGTAACCCAGGCTACGGGTCAGTATACATTTAATTAACGCACAGCACCTAACCCCTGGAAGTTTTGCTCATCTCCTACTGTCAGATGAGTAAAACAAATATGGTTCACATATGTTTGGTAGAACAGGCTGGAGTGCACCCTGCTTTAACATGTGATTAATGCTACTGGTGTCAGTAGGGCTATTTACTCTCAAAACTGAGACTGGGAGAACATTTTTTTGAACACTGTTTTATTTGCTCTGAGATGCAGCAAATGCTCAGGGACTGACTAAACTACTCCTAAACTCAGAAGAAGGTTTTAAACAAAAGAAAGGCTCAGAAAAAGCCAGTCTGTTTTAATGCAATATTTTCAAAGTCCAATGTTTCGATTTTCCATTTCCAAATGAATGTTTCATTGAAAAGAATTGTGAAAATTTCATTAAAGATGATTAAAAAATTTAAAAGTGAAATTTATCATGCTGAAACAAGCTTTCTCTTTTCGGGTCAAATAGAACAGCAAAAAATTTTAGGTCAACCAATAACAACTGTTAAAAGGCTGAAAATTGTTTTGGGTTGATACAAAATCTTCCACACACAACTTTTGGTTCAGTCAGCAAACTAATAAAGAAAAAAATCTCCTTACTATCTCCTTACACCTATGGTTAGGAACATAATTAGGCGTCCTGCTGGACCAGGCTCTGTTTGCTGCTCAGAAACTGAACATATGAATTCTATAGTCAGTTCATTTTCCATTGTTTCCTACATCCCATGTTCTGGAAATATAATTTTAGTGGTTTGCCTCGTGGATACGCCAGTTTTTTGTCAAAGAGGAAAAATGGTGCATTTGTTTTTTATATTCTACTGGTGAGGAAGGAGAATGAAATCTTGGGAAGTAGCAACCCTTATTTCACTACATTTCACTACATTTCCAGTGTTGTAATATATGGTTTTGTGTTTATGTATAGTATGTGCTGGAAAAAAGAGGTGCTGTTGGCAAGCTCCTATCCTAATGCATGCCCAGAAGAGGTGCAGAAACCTGTTCAATAGTTCAGGCAATGATGACCTCAGAAGTATATGTGTCTGTTATCTGCTTTGGCTGATGTGATGTGATTTTTGGCTGCAGAGAAAGCTTATGGTGAAAATCATATCAAGTTGGCCAAGCCAAAATAAACATGCACACATACATTTTGAGGTCATTTTTGGCCATTGAGATCATTCAACCCTTTCAATATTTAAAGGAGAAACAAGATTTGCCATGATCATAAACATTTTATTTACTTTTTCCTCTGTTGCAGCGTGATTACTTTAGGTAATAAATCCAGCCAACAAGGAGCTAAAGGACAATTATTGCACACTAACAGCATATGTTCACTGTCACACTAGCAGGGCTTTATACAAGTAAAAACCTGACATGCAGGCTAAAAATCGACAAGAAACACAAAAGGGGATGAATGTGGTGGGTCTCAGTTCACTTTGATGTAGGTGTGTATTCTTTACCACAAAAAGCGTAATCTCACTGGCCTTACAGAATTGAAGGAACAGCAGCATATGGCACCCTCTTAGACTTACTGTTCGTGTTTTATGTATGTACAGTGCTCACACAGCTAAACACAGGCATGCATTACTGCCACCGTAAAGCACAGTGCTCCTTCTAGGACAAGCCTAGCATTCAAGGGTGCCCGTTGGTTGCACTTCAGTTCTTATGACTTCCAAATTCACTGCACCCCCCTGCCAACCAAAACTCTTCCACAGCAAAACAAACAAGCTCCTGCTTTTCCTGGTCCCAATCCAGCATGGTGACTCTTCAGCATGTGTATTTGCACTGGTGTGGATTCTCCTTATTAGCAGTGGACCGAAGGTCCATTCTAATTGATTCCAGCACAGCATGACAGGTTTTGGAAGCAACAAATCTGAATTACTGGGAAAATGAAGCTCCCACAAATAAGAAAGGAACCACGGATCTGAAGGCTGATTTAGAAGACAGGACATCAGATGGACGTTGGGGAAAGTGGGATGCAATGTCTGCTTCATACAATTCCTATATAATTGCAGGTGACTCACATAAACTCAATGGTGTAAAGCACAGTGCTCCTTCTAGGACAAGCCTAGCATTCAAGGGTGCCCGTTGGTTGCACTTCAGTTCTTATGACTTCCAAATTCACTGCACCCCCCTGCCAACCAAAACTCTTCCACAGCAAAACAAACAAGCTCCTGCTTTTCCTGGTCCCAATCCAGCATGGTGACTCTTCAGCATGTGTATTTGCACTGGTGTGGATTCTCCTTATTAGCAGTGGACCGAAGGTCCATTCTAATTGATTCCAGCACAGCATGACAGGTTTTGGAAGCAACAAATCTGAATTACTGGGAAAATGAAGCTCCCACAAATAAGAAAGGAACCACGGATCTGAAGGCTGATTTAGAAGACAGGACATCAGATGGACGTTGGGGAAAGTGGGATGCAATGTCTGCTTCATACAATTCCTATATAATTGCAGGTGACTCACATAAACTCAATGGTGTTTTAATTTCCAGTCTGTCACGTGAGGCTAATATTTTTCTTCTTGGCAGAGTTGAAATCTGTGAATGATACAGAGAGACTCAGATAAATGCTGCCAGATTCAGGAAAAGGATACTGCAGGATTTGTGCTTTTGGAGAGTGAATGCATAACAGGAATACCACAAAGAAGCTGGGAAAATTTATCCTGGCAAAATATATTTATGTATATATTTAATTTTGCAACAGAATCTCCTTACTACATAAAACACTGAATAGGGCAAGGAAAGGCAAAGCCGTGAAAGATCCCCAGAGTACTTACAAGGGGAATCATATTCAGCAAGATTCAGGATGCACATCACTTTGCCTCATAAAAATTATGGTTATTGGTGTAGACTTCGGATAGGAAGTAGTGCACACAGATAGGAACAAACGCATACAGTAAACCAGTTGGTGCTGAGGACCTGATGTACATCGTATGTAAATTTTGTTTTTCCCTCAGAGTCGCTTGCATGGGCTGAACTTCCAATTCCTGCTGGTGTGCATTAAGTGCACTCCCAGACTGCATTTTTCAGTTTATTGTCCTCAGAAAAGAAACCACAGTGCTCCACAATGCAAACCAAAGCTCACAAAGCATGGACAACTGCTACTGAAGTACACTCCTGAGCCAAATTAAAATAGCCATACAGATCTGTCCAACCTGGTTTCAATCTGGAGCTCTAAGTCATTCAGTCTGGTGAGCAGAAACCAGTCTCTAAACTTCCATCTGGTTTTACACTCTTCATTAGTCCATTATTGTATCTTTGAATGAAGATGCTCTGTTACTAGCTGACTTCCATGCGGGTATCATGCAAGCTATCTGCAAGAAGTCTTGCAATGGAGCGGCAGCATGAGTCATGCTGGCACTTTATGGGAAAACTACCCAAAGCCATCTTTCCTCCATTGCCTACCCTTTAAACCCAAATTGTTGTCTTCCTCTGATTATCGCAGGTTATCCAAAGAGAGGGTATTATAATAATCTGCATTAATGTGGGGGCGATGATGTTGACCTGCAGTTCTAGCAAGTTCCACAGAGGTGTATCTCGGCAGGTGCCAGCACTTAGCGTTTAGTCGGGATTGTTCCTGTGTTTTTAGTGTCTAGCTTCAGAAATTTGATTGTAGTCTGGATTCATTGCAGTGTTACAGTGATGACAATTAACAATGGAGAGCTTAATATGTCAGGAAGAATGGTAGCACATCAGAGACTGATATCCGACATATAGAAATGAAATAACAAGGATTGAAAAGAAAGATCTGTAACTACAAGGGACAAATAAAATGTAAGTGTTGTTTGAGTACCTCAGACCTGGGTCTAGCACAGGGGAATTTGATTCCTAGTGGTGACTTCATGGTCGGCTGGACTGTACCTCACCTCCTTACTCCTTCACGTAGTAGCTTGTCTTAGAGTTTATGTTCTAGAAACTGCTGCTGTAACTGAGAGTCTTATACTGGAGGCTGTGTTTTTATACTGTATTTTTGTACCACTTTTTGAGTATTGGTAAAGAGTTTGCTTTTTATATATATATATAAAACCTTAGGAAGATGGGCTATTCTACATTTGCCAGGATTGCCTTGCAAGAGTGTGAATCTGAAATAAAACCTCAGATCTTTGCTTTTTGCCATTTTAGTTATTCTGGTACTAACATATATAGGCATTAGCAGCAAAAACCATGCAAAAGATGACCTGGGCGCAGAGTACCATAATTTTCCTTTAGCAAAACCAAATAAGAGCTTAAATATTGGTGCCAGATTAGCAGAAAAGGAGACTTAAAAGTTGCCAAGTTTGGTTCATGTAACAATCTGAATGAAAAACACACTTCCTGAGCACTTTAGGTAAGGGGAGGCCCTGCTGGAAGTCTCCTAGCACCATAGAGTTTACATGTCAGCTGGCCCCTGCTGGGGAGATGATTGCAGCACTGCTTGGCTTTGGACTATTTTGGTCTGAAAAGTTATTTTTAAATAGAGAACTAACTCTGTAACCTTTATTCCCAGAAATATCCTCAATAAAGTCACTGTATTTTTTTTTCACTGAAGTAAGGTCATTAATGTCAGGGAGAAGGTTTGGATTAAGAAACAAACTTTTTGCAGTAAAGCTTCTACTGCACTCTCCATCAGTTTTTATGTATTTCTGCAGTATATAACCTATTATCAGATGTATGTAAGAGACCTGTTTGTACATTATGGGGAGAAGATAGATAAATACTGTTTTTTAAAATGGAATAGAGTATCATGAGGCAATCAAATATGTTGGAACATGTTGACATAAAATGTAGAATTTCCTGGACCCAGGGATTTAGCTGTCAATGTAAGACCACGTTCAAGGTTTGACTGTCCTCTCTCTTTACATGAGCAGGCCTCCCATTAATGTCAGTAGGAGTTATACACACAAAAAGAGAAGATAATAGACATAAGTAGTAAACAGAGTAGGAGAGTAGAAATAGACTCCAATGGACCTAGAAAATGCATTGTTCCTTTTTTTTTTCCCTCTGCAGAGCTTGCATCATTGTGTTTTTGTGCATTTCCAGGAAAGCAAAATTTTGAATTGTAGAAACATATTTTAACTAGTTCTGATGTTGAAGAAATGCCATGTGAAATGAAGGATAGATGGATGCTAGACTGACAGCTAACATATGATAAAAATAAAGCAGTTAACAAGCTCCAGTGAACACAGGTGGGCAGTGAATCAAAGTGTCTTAACATATTAACCTATACAGCATGGCTCCTGTGCAGTTTTTCAGAGATATCTTGCTTTTTTCATTACTGATGGGGTGAGAATTACTTTTTTTTTTTTTTTACTGAAAACCTTTATTATGTGTTCAGTGGAGAATAGCTCTCGCAACTATGCAAGCCCCATTCTTTTATCTATCATTGATACTATTGATAAATAGCAACAGTGGAGATAATAACATTTAAATAAGACTGTGGGGTTTCTCATTAAACTTAATTCCTTTTTTAGTCAAACTTCTGTTTTCCTGATGGACGTTCATTGACTTTGGTGTTACTCTTAAGTTGTCCCGGAATGGAGAATCAAGCTTATTGGCCTTAACCCTCTGCAAGTAAATCAGTGTTCATGCAATGGCTATTTCTGTGTTAGAGTCCTTTCACCTTAGCACAATACAAACAACAATAGTTCCACAAAAGGTCTCCTAACAGACAACCCCAACCCATTTTTTCTTATCTTCAAAGGATTTTGTGCTGTTGACCAGACTGAACTGCAGATGACACTGTCTAGTTAAAGCTTAGCAGGCAATGATCTGGAAGCCTCACTGCTATTTTTCCTTTTATATATCAAAATCTATGCTTGAAAATAGCATCTGCATGCAACTTTGCACAAGAGGCTGAAGGCTCACAGGAGCTCTGGTTCATCATAAGCGGCTAGTACTACCAGTGTGCTTTAAGTTCAGTCTGGAAATGAATGAGGCAAGCACAATCACTGGCACTGTACCTAAGCTCATCTTCTGTACGTCCAGTGGCAAACCCTGGGCTCTTAGCCTCCTGAACATCCACATAGGGTGAGATTTTGGAGTATTCTGTAGTCCCTGTGCTGTCGGGATGTTTACTTTGGTTTCTCTGAAAATGAGGATAGCTGAGAAGAGTGTGTGGTGCCTGCCCAAGTTTTGCTCTAAGGTCATGGCCAACACATACACACACACAGTATTGAAGTACTGTAACATCCCTGGGTTAAACACAAGCTTGGGCGCCATTTTCATAGCAGCCTCCTAAGCTGTTCTGGCTAAGCTATTCGTTCCACTTTGTAGCTCCACAAGTGCTTTTTTGTGATTTTTTTCCCCAAAGTTCTGTTTCTTTTTTTTTTTTTTTAATCAGATCTATCTCATAGTTTATTTAATGACATTTCTTGTCTTTCTTGTCATAATAGTAATTAAAATCCTATTAAAGTTTTTTACACAAATGCTCATGGAGCTCCTATCATCAGAGATTGCTTTGTCTTTTGCCAAAGGACAGAGCTAAGCCAGCATTTTTTAGGCCTGCAGGCTATTGTTTAGGATTCAGTTAGTTCTACAGCCCCTTGGAGCTTGACTGCTGGAGGGAGAGAAAAGGTAATGGAAGGAGGTTTTGAGATTCATGACGGGCACTGAGAAAAAGGAAGAGGTGTTGTCCATTGAAAACATGGCTGAAGGTAAACTTGAGCATCAGGACCTCCAAGGTGCTACCAATGTCCCATTACAGGGACACGCTCAGGTGAGACTGAGAAGATCTGTAGGCTGAACTACATCTGCTTATTTATGACAATAGCATTCTTGAAACTACTGATCTTCTCAGACAGTGTTGAGTTATTCCCTTAGAGTGAGCAGGAAGGGAGAAAGCAACAGCATCACAGCAACAGATTTGTCCAGCAGATTCCTCCGTTGCACCATGTTTGAATCTACCATCCCTCCAAACTATGCTGCCTTCAGCTTTTTGATAGGAAGAAGAGAAGACATGTCAGGAATATTTGCCCTACGAGTACAGCCAATGTTGCTATAGATACATTTCCAGTTTTGTTTTCCTTCAGAAGGTGTTTTCTTTTTGGATACAGGCACCTAAGCATTAGTTTGACTCCTTAATGTATAGCTGCTAAATTATGCACACATCATGACCTGTTTTGAGACATCTTTCTTGTGTTTAGTATGAGGACTGGAGTTTCTGTATTTGAGGTTTTCCATGATTTACTATATTTCTTGTTTGTGTATGCTTCTCCTGGCCGCTATACCATAGGAAGAAAAGAAGAGATAAAAAGCACTGAAAATTATTCAGATGGTCCTTTGGTGCACGTGGCAGACTCAAAATCATACCACTACTCATGAGAAGCTGGGCAGTCTGGTTGGGAAAAACCCTTGGGGATGGCCTGGCTCAGGCAGTTGGTTTGTTGTCGTACTTGTGTTCCTTGGGTGTCTATCCTTTTGCTACTTAGAGATCAGAGAACCTGACCTTGTGCCTTCTGAAATCATTGTCAGTTTTTCAATAAGCTTCACTGAGAGCAAGGGCGAACCCAGAGCACATGGCAGAGGAGGCAATGGGTGGGTACGTATGATGCAGCCGCTACAGCTGAGATTTACACGACCTCTTTCAAGGACAATACAATAGTCTTTCTAACAGGGCTGCCATAATTTAGAGCTGCCCTTACAAGCAGTCAGCTGACACTGAAGGCTGTCATGTGTCACACAATATCACACTGCATCCTTGTCCTTCCTGAAGAGGTAGTCTGCATCCCCAGCAGATAACAAGGCTCCAAACAGTGCAGAAGTTGCAATAACTTTTCTTTTTTTTTACATTCCTTAGCACAATTGTAATAAACTAAAGCGTCACACACACTATCATTTCTGGGCAGGCTCAGAGCAAACATTCCCAACATTGTCCACTACCGGGAGAAGACACTATATCCTACTTATACCTGGATGCCATGAAATGCCTCATCCATCCCACGAGATTTCCCTCTCCATTTTCCAGACTTTCTGAAAATGTTAGCCACCTGTTTTCTCGTCTTTTTCTATTATCCGCTCATCATGTAGTCTTTGCTCCATCCCTCCCTGTCACTCTCCTTTTATGAGACAGTCCCTCATTTTTCCTCACATGGGGTTAGTAGTGTACACACCACAGTATACTGCCCCAGCTGCTCTGCTTACCTTCAGCTCTCTCTTGCCCTTCTGTCATCCTCCAACAGACAAAAATTCTCTGCATTCAGATTGTTTCCCCATCCTCCACCCAACTGTTGTTCCTATTTCTTTCCTTTTTACTCAGGTCTCTGGCATCTCTCCTTTTTCTTTCCCCTTATTGATACTCCTGCATCAACCACTAGTGAGACACGTATTTAAGATACTGGTATTTTTAAGCTGGCATAGGAAGGCAGACAATTACTGAGATGTGATGTTTTTGTCATGTCTGAAGATATTTATCAGCGGCTAACCCAAATTTTTAGGTCTATAGGTAATTTCACAGTTGGCTGAAGATTTTTGCTCAGTTTGCAAGATACCTGAGTGTCAGTGCCTGTACTTACCCCTTAGGAAAAGATGTGGCTCTCCATACTGGGAACGATGCAAGTCTGGGGATGGAAGGATACATACGGTGTGTGCTTCACTCATACCTTGGCACACACTCTGGAAGTGTCCAAGACACTCATCTGGACATGGGAACACAGGCAGAGGTCTATCATTTTATCTCCTCCTTCTCCTTTCTGACTTTTGCCTCTATTGAAAGGTAAAGTCTGCGATGTTCTCTGATATTTAGAAGGAGCTTGGAAAGGGCTAACACAATGCTGAAACATGGCAGACAGGTTGACACATGCTGTCATTTTGGGATTAACACTTTGAACATATAGTCATCAGGTATGAAAATCTTTCTACCCCAACACACGTCAGTGTTGCTGAGACAGCTGTACTGTCTGTACTGTCTGTACAATCTAGCTGTACTAAGTTTTTCAACATGGCTCTACTGTGTTGCAACAGCAGATCCTAAATTTTTGCAAAGCCCTGTGGAGGGTTTGCACATTCACATGTACATACGGATGGCCATATTCACTCAGATGAAGGATCTGTCTAGCCCAGTATTCTGCTTATCAATGGTCATAAGAGCATGCTGAGGGGAGGGAGGGTAAGGACAGGACTGGTATATATGTTCATTTGATGTACCTCCTGTTGTTTTCAGCTCAGAATATTTCCTGGTCCTGGTGTTTGTCTATTTAGCAGTCTTCACAGCCTTTTTCTTCCACTTGCTTGTTCAATTTCTCCATTAAAACTATGAAGAGCTTTGGACTCCCAAACATCCTTTGACAAAGCATTTCCCAGGTGTGTTACCTACAGCATGAAGGACGTTCTACTTTCATTTGATCTGAACCTGTGTCCTACTTGTTTCACTTGATGTCTATGTTAAAGTCTGTGTTTAAAACTCAGGTACTGGAAGAGGCAATCAACTGGCAATGCCTATTCACCATCCTTGTGTTACCACCTCCCATTGCTGTTTTTGCCTTGCTAAGTTTTATTCTTACAAAAGAAAAGGCTCTAACAGGCAGTGAATATCCACTTGCTGTGTCTAATCTGTACTGATTTTGTGAAACTAAATTCTTGGCAATTTGTGTCCTTCCCTCCCTCCTGTAGCCCAGGCCAACCGGATGCTCTAATTCAACATAGCCCTGCAAGCAGCCTCCACCATTGTGTTCATGTAAACTTTGTGTTAGCTTAGAGCAAAAAAAGCTTACATAAGTGATGGTCTTGGTCTTATGCATAGAGCCAGGATACATGATGTAAAGCACTCCCTTTCTTCCTTAATTGTATAACTTAAACATATTGCATTTCTTTTTTTGGCAAGGAGGTCCTTCTTTCACATGTTGACTGCAGGTTCTTAAGTCTGTGCCCAAGTGGCCAGAGAGTGCTCTGTACTGACTGACCCATTACAGCTATGTTTTCAGAAGAGATTGAGGAATGTATCTCAATTTGCAGGCATTCAACTTAATACACTACAGAAGTACCTGATTCATCAGCCAGGGTCTACTACCATCTGGTAAAAAATTAGGTTAATTGACAATGTCTCAGGTCAGACACCCAAGACTCCGACAATGTAGATCAATTAAAATAAAAAAAAAAAAACACAAACAAACCACAGGAAACTCTTGTTGAATAGGATCTCAAGATTCAGTCCATTACTAAAAATAACTAAAGGTGTAGATTATTTTAATAACCCATCAGATTATTTCACAGCAGATATAATAAAGCTTGCTGGATTCCTTCCACAGAGGCAGCTTGAATATGAAATAATGCTTCTGATTTTTAAGCATTGATAGATACAGTTATTAGAACCTCCTCTGTGAGCATCACCCTGAATGGCTGGACTCACGCTTTGCCCATTTCCTAGGTTCTACGCTATTCTCTCTTTGTGGGGTAGTGAGCACCTTTTCCCTTCTATATATCTTTCTGTCTGTCCACTACTTTTCACTCTTGACAAGCACTTCAAAGAGCTTTTTCATAGGTGCTTAGAAGATCAACTGTAAGTCCTTTTGGTGTGAATTCGATTTGGTCTTATTTGCCTTAACTAAGTAGGTGAGATTTAATTGCTTTGAATTTTATAAATCATTTTAGTCTGTATGAGGGCTGTCTGTGGGTATTCACATAGTTCTGTGCACATAATTGTTGACGTGGTGTCTTTTATGAAACTCCTACAGATGCACACATGCTCTTCAAGGGGCAAAAAAAAAGAAATAAAAAAAACAACACTATGTTCTGAGTTATAGCAGCAGCTAGATACCTCCTGAAACTGGTTAGCTTACATGCATCTTGCATCTTCCTTAAGGTTAAAAAGAGCCACTTCATTTTAAAATAATGTAATAAAAACACTGCTGTCAGGCTGAGACCTTGTCTGCCAAGCCTAACCCTCAGATGAAGTTTTACAGCCAAGTTATAAATCCCTAAAAACCGGAGCTAGTAGTGAGGGTATTGACAGAACCTTATCTAAGGAGTCCTGTCCTGGTGGGGAGGGGGGCTCAGACTGAGGGTTTCAAAACAAAGACAGTCTGATAGCAGAGCCTCAGTCAGTTGCACAGATAGTTTGGCCATACACAGTAAGCATCATACTAGTTTATTTATTTGTTTATGAGTGTGTATTAACCACCAGGGTTTGTATATTCTCAACCTCTCTTTGATCCTTTTTTTTAAAAACAAGAGTTCTGCCATCTGTAAACATTTCTGTGCTGACTGTGCCTTTGGCTCAGTCAACATATGAAATCCATAAAGGCTTATTTTTTGATAAAAGAAATGGCTAAAGACAATTGACATTATCGTTTGAAGTTCATGGCATTTCATGCTAATTTAGTAATGTAGAAACGGAACAGAGGCCTGGATTTGTGTAAAGAACTTGTCCAAGGTTGTAACCCTTAACATATTTTGTACATGCTTTCTCTTTCTGTTTTTCTCTCCTATACAAGAAATTTAATATGATTTTGATTAGTTTCTGATGAGTTGAAATTTCAGTAAGTGCAACTCCAGTATTGGAATTTTCTGTCACTGCTGTATATGGGCAATGATTTTGGAGGACTGCTGTATTTGCTTTATTGTTCAAATAATAAAAGACTGTATTTAGAAACATCACAGAAAGATAAAACATTCCTACTTTGTACCTAAACCACTGTTGATCCATGTATAATGTTTCTCAGAACATTCAGGTCCAAAATTACTTCAATACTGAGTTGAGGAAGAGCAAACTAAATCCCCTTCTTGACTCTGACAGACTGCCACTAACTTATGACATGACTTCAGTTGAGTCACTTAACCTTTCTGTAGGTCACATTATCTCACCAGCTGCCAAATGAGGATTGAAATCCATATTAACTACAGAAACACCATGGGACTTTATGGTCAAAATGGAAGGAGTTACAGAGGTAGCTTATGGTTTATGAAAGATATGAGCAGATTTATGAATAAAAAAAAACGGTGTCCATACATCAAGGATACTGACTTTACTATGGCTAAGACTTTTTTTTGGTATAAGCGTCATGGTTAATCTGTGTATACCCATTCAATGAATCGGGAGAAAGATCTTCATACCAAAGTAATGTGACAAGCTGGGACACCATAAGCATCTCAGATGGATAGATTTGGGGCAGTTTCTACCCATTCTATTGACGGGGACAAGGTCTTCACACAGATACGATCATAACCTTGGGTCAGTCAAGGAAAATAATGGTCACTTTTGTCATTTACATAATGAGGAGCATGGATGTGGTCCCCATACATTGATGTGAAGGACACGTCCACTCTCTCAGACAAAACAAGACTCAGACACTTTTGGCAACTGAGAAGTGTATGTATGTGTGAAACTGTTCCAAAAGCCGTATTCTGTAGTGATCAAAGATTTGTTAAATGCAACAGTGCAGGACTCTAAGCAAGAAACTGAGCAGCTGCATTTATTTTACGAGACTACATTTCAGAAGTTAACTCACACAAATATGAATGGGGAGCTACAAATTGGGAAGTGTCAGCTTGGAGTCCAGACTCTCTAGAGCTAGGGACTCCGAGAATCCCTTGATGAAGAATAACAGCAGCAGAAATACCCTGCAGTATGCTGAAATGGAATAAGTGCTGGCCAGTTGTAGCCACATGGATACACCCGTGCACAGCCATCAGCCTGAGAACAGAGCCCTGGATCTGGCTGACCCTCAGCACTGTCCCTGTTCCAGGATTACATGTCAGTGCAAAGGATGTTCAAACCTCAAATATTATGATCAAGTTTTCCACACCAGGATTTAGAAAATGGTAAGCCTTGCTGCTCTAGTAAAAATGTTGGTATATGAGCGACTTCGATCACAAAACCTCTCATTCCCTCTATTCTCCCCATAACTACAATGTATATGAGCATGTTTCTTCCATTCTGTGCATCTGGTAGTTCCTAGGACTTCTGACTGAACCTGGGTCAGTGGTAATACCACAGTAACATCCTACTATGTTTAGAATGTACACCCATCTGTGTTTGTAATTTTTAGAGCTGAAACACAAGCTGCAGCATCTCAAGGAATAACAGGGGAAACAAAACAATGCAGCAAGCCAGCATCCATCATGTGCTCTTTCTTTTGCCTCCCAGAGCTTTAACTTAATTTTTCAGTGAAAACTTTTGTATCTGTTAACAGAAATTCAGTCAACTATTTGAACAGTAAATCCAAGGTGGTTAGCAACAAGAAGAAATTCTACTAACAAACAGGACAGTTGAGCAGGTCCTGAAAGCTCAACTGAAAATCTACTTGTTAAATCCTGTTCAGAATGTACTATGATACAAGATGTTTCTGCAGCCGCCTAGCTAGTAAATAGATTTACTCTGCTTTAAGGTATAAGGGTTAGTTCACAGTTTTTGTCTTCATGGTGCTTTCAAAACTGGGAGTGAGTGCACATTGCTGTATTGTCCCATAGCAAAGGTCCACCTAGCTCAGTACCCTGTCCAACATGGGTAAGGAATGAATTACTAGACAAGAGTTTAGGAACAGGGTAAGCATTCGGCACTGCCTCCTTGAATTGTTCTCCCAGCTTCTGAAAAATTGTGTCTCAGAAACCTCCTAAACCAGAACTTTTATTTTGTGCTCTATTTCTCTGGTTAAACATGTGTGGGGAGGGAGATGTTTTTCTGCAACTAGGAAGGACACTTCTTCCCTATTAGATGCAGAATAGACATATCATAGTCCCCCATGTTTTGGTTAGTTGCCTCAGGTATTAACAGTAGCAAGACTGAAGTAGCGCAAATGTCCAGCCTCAAGTGGACAAGCCAATCTGGGACGCTGACAAGCACTTGCAAAGCATGCTATGGTCAGACTTCTTCTATGGGCTATAATCTTTGAAGGCTAGAATGGTGACTGTGGTTTTATACCTTCAGTCTTCAGGAGGGGTTCCATGCATTTTGGTCCCTTTTGTGAAATCATATTCAAGCTTAGGAACCTAAAGTTAGGCCCTGAAATCCATAAATGAAATATTCTGCTTTGTGAAAATGCAGAACCGTGGTCCTATGCAGATGACTCATTTACAGAGAGTTCTCCAAAACTGGCAAGAAAATAAGTTTGGAAGGGACTGAAACCGGAAAAGCTGAGCCTGGGACTTCACAGAATCACAGAATCGTAAGGGTTGGAAGGGACCTCAGGAGATCATCTAGTCCAACCCCCCTGCTAAAGCAGGCTCACCTAGAGCATGCTACACAGGACTTCATCCAGGCGGGATTTGAATATCTCCAGAGAAGGAGACTCCACAACCTCCCTGAGCAGCCTGTTCCAGTGCTCTGCCACCCTCAGAGTGAAGAAGTTCTTCCTCATATTCAACTGAAACCTCTCGTGTTTCAGTTTGCATCCATTGCCCCTAGTCCTGTCGCTGGACACCACTGCAAACAGACTGCTTCCGTCCTCTTGACTTCCGCCCTTAAGATATTTGTATGCGTTGATGAGATCCCCTCTCAGTCTTCTCTTCTTCAGGCTGAACAAGCCCAACTCTCTCAGCCTTTCCTCGTAGGGGAGATGCTCCAGTCCCTTTATCATTCTAGTAGCTCTCCTCTGGACTCTTTCCAGGAGTTCTTCGTCTTTCTTGAACTGGGGAGCCCAGAACTGGACACAGTACTCCAGGTGGGGTCTCACCAGGGCAGAGTAGAGGGGGAGGAGAACCTCCCTCGACCTGCTGGCCACACTCCTCTTAATACACCCCAGGATACCATTGGCCTTCTTGGCAACAAGGGCACATTGCTGGCTCATGGTCAGCTTATTGTCCACCAGGACTCCCAGGTCCCTCTCAGCAGAGGTGGCATTGCTCAAGGAACAACGTCAGGGCCGATCCTGTTCAGCATCAGCATCATCAGTTACCAGCACAAGGGGCGGAAGGCACGTCAGCAAGTCGGCGGGTAATGGTAACCCAGAGGGGGGGGAAGCAGTTCACGGCCTTGATGGCAGGATTAGTCTTCAGAGGTACCCTGGATGAGACAGAGGAACGGGCCAAGAGGAACCTCCTGAAGTTCAGCAAACACAAAGACACTGTCCTGTCCCTGAGCTGGAATAGCCCCCAAGCATCAAGATGGGGTTGTGGACCCACTGGTTGGAGCAGCTCAGCCAAAAAGCATTGGGGTGCTGGCAGGCAAGACGAGGTGGCTTCCCCCAGAGCCCTCCCAATCCAAGGGGTTCTATGATTCCTAATAACTGTATCTCCCAAAGACCAACTTGACTTGGCCCTGGGTTTTTTCATCTTTTTTCACATGTCCCCACCAAAGCATACATAGTCACAGATTTTTGTAAACAGTGATTTCGTAGGTCAGCAACCTCAGTGGAAGAAAATTGTGTGTGTGTGCATGTGCGTCTGTTGGGTACAACTGTCAGCAGCAAAAAACGGAAGATGCAATTTAGCTCCTTTGTGAAGTTGCAGCATTCTGTTGTACTTGGTGCAATTTCCATTAAGAAGATAATGCCAAGCATGCTCCTTTTTACCTTCCTCCTATAGACTGTGAACATCTCTCTGCAACCCTTCCCCTTTCATCTTCTCCCCAGCTTTTACCTCCCTCTGTGTCAAGAGGCAAAGGTCCAACTCTAAGATGGTGCAACTGTGTAACCCTGGCTCAGGCTGCTGAGAAAACAAAGTTGTGGCAAGCGCTGCGCAATGGCGTGTAGGAAGGTGCAGTACAACCGGCAGCAGAGCTAGGCTGTCCCGTCTGGAGTTGCCAGTAGCTCACAGGATCAAAATGATGAATACCAGCACAGAAATTATTCTAACCACAAAGAGAATGAAAACAGGGAAAGAATCATAGAATTGTAGAATCATTTAGGTTGGAAAAGACCCTGGAGATCATTG
The DNA here is from genome assembly GCF_000687185.1 of Egretta garzetta. Taxonomy (NCBI): domain Eukaryota; kingdom Metazoa; phylum Chordata; class Aves; order Pelecaniformes; family Ardeidae; genus Egretta; species Egretta garzetta. Next base: position 1,662,929 of record NW_009259588.1, read on the forward strand.
AGTCCAACCGGAAACCTAATATTGCCAAGTCCACCACTAAACCATGTCCCTAAGTGCCACATCTACCTGCCTTTTAAATACCCCCAGGGATGGGGACTCAACCATTTCCCTGGGCAGCCCCTTCCAGTGCTTGACAGCCCTTTCTGTGAAGAAATTTTTTCTAATATCTAATCTAAACCTGCCCTGGTGCATCTTCAGGCCGTTTCCTCTCGTCCCATCACTTGTTGCTTGTCACTTATTACTGCCAGACAGCTGTGAACCAGTGTCATCAGTGCCCTGGTGTTGGACGTGGCGGTCGATGGCGGCTTGGCAACGGTGCCTTTCTGCTCTAGGGAGAGGCCGAGGCCTGCCCGGCCGGTGGGGGCTCCTGTGTCCTACCGGTGACCAGGTCAATGTTTACCTTGGAGCTTGTCAAATCCCGGCCCTCGCTTCTTCGTATGCGCTCCCGATAAACAACA
>NW_009259588.1:1664247-1731939 GCF_000687185.1 Egretta garzetta
GGGGTGCGGGGTCAGATCGCAGTCACATCTGATGGGGGAACAAGTGTGTCTGTTCAGAGCAGCAATATACGTGCTGTGGCTACTTCCACTAACTTTGCTTGTTAGGGCTTAATATTTAATAAACACTCATCTGCTTAATATTTGAGGCTTTTTTTTTTTAGCATACCATTATTGTGGAATCTAGCAAGAGGATCTAACAGAATCCCTGTCTTGGCAAGCTGTGGGACATCTAGCACTCAGGGCTGTGTTCTCCCAACCTAAGTGAGGCTGCCAACCAATCTCTTTAATCTTTTTGGTGTGCAGTATTGAAACTCTTCTAGAAAGGACCTAGCAATGGCATCCTATGGCAAGGACATATATGAGATGCACAAAAGTGCCACATTCAAGTCCATACATATTACAGATAAATGCATCTTTTGGCCTGTTTTAGCTGGTAACAAGAAGGTTTTATTCATGGTTGCATACTGCTTTGAGTCCGAACTTGGATTTAGGATTATGTTTAGTGAATGGGGAAGCAAGGAAGCATTGGTTTAAATACCAGCCTAGTTGTCAAAATGAAGTGTAGGTTTTATCTTAATACCCAATAGTAGTGCAATAAACAACAAAATCAACAACTATCATGGGCAGTTTGTTACATCTTTGCTCTGCCATATGGGAAGAACTTTGTTTTGGGGGTTTCTTTCCTTTTTTTTTTCCTTTTAATAATCACTCAGTAGACACAGAAGGCCCAGCTGATTGGAGGACTGTGCCCTGCATTTTGGGAAGTGCTCAGGTCTACAATGCTGCCAAAGGAATTTTCTACCTTGGACATGGAAGCTTGTGGTTGTCTAGTGTTGGCACTTTTCAGGGAGAATTTGAATGGGGGAAAATGGTAAATGTGGGGTAGGGAGAAGAGTGTGTTTGGTGTAAACCAGCTGTTCTTGCCCCCTTCTCCCACTCCCCATGCTCAAATACTGTAATTGAAAATATATTTGTCTTGTTTACCAAATATCTGAGGAAAGACTGTCATGGAAATGAATGGTTTCCTGGGTTATACAAATGTAGAAACAAAGGCATACACCTAGACAAATGAATAAGGGCTGATGTGTAGATTGGAAACTGTGTTAAAGAAACTGCCTGAGATAGGTCTCACAATATTAACTTTCATGTGGAACTGCTTAAATCAGAAATCTTAAATTTCTTACCCAAGAGCTATGGAAGAGAGTATATCTGTGTATGAAAAATTAAAACTCAGATTTCAGGGGCCATCTTTCAAGATCAATGAAGATCCACGTAGTTTTGTGTAAAGGCAATCAGATGCAAGATTTTTTTTTATTTTTTTTGCCTTTTAATACTTTACTGCAGGTTTAATTGCAGCAATATTTCAATGCCAAAGAGAGTAATTTGCAGCTTGAATACAGCATTAGATCTGCAATACCCGACATTTTAAAACCTCAGTATAAAAAGGAGCATTTAGTACTAGTACCACAAGAATTCTCATTTCCTGTTCAACTTTCAAAGAAATTGAAGTTAAATGTCTATATTAACGTTTATAAAATTTTAGGAGTGATTCCCTTATTACATAATTAGCTTAAGCACTCTGCATATCTGCCAATTAGAGACATTACTCAGAGCCTGCCCTGGAACAGCTGCATTCCTAGACAGAAAAAGATACTAATGTGGCCCTGGGGGAGAGCTCTCCATTTTGACAGAATAAAACATTCTTGGAATACAGTTATTACAATTCATAATTGTTCACTTTAGGGGGAAAAAAAAAAAGCAGGGGAAAAAGTATCTTGTTAATAAAACAAAGATTTCTAATAGCTTTAAATTAATATTTCAAAATTCTCTGCAGCTGAGGATGCAGGTAGCCAGAGGGGGGGCAGTTCTGCATGTTGTATATAACGAGGAAGTAAAAGCAAGAACTCTGACTACATATGGCTCCCTAAATCTGATCAGATAGTGACAATAAGGGTAATGACAATAGGGATAAATATTAGAGGCTAGTACAGTGATTCAGCTGATTAAGCATGAGCCCAGACTGCATGATTTTAAAAGTCACAAAGCTTGTGAGTCCATTTGGCTGCATCTGTGACACCATTACCAGGTGATGGGATTCATCAAAAGAAACACAGAAAAGAGGAAATAAGGCAGAAATTCAACTTCTCTGGAGTCATCACAGCAATTAATGGCTCCCCAGCAGACATGATCAGGAACTGCTATACTGTTTAAAAAATCTCTTAATTACTACAAATTGTTTTCACTGCTTCTCCAGCAGTGTGACAGAGAGAACTACGGTGATGTCTAGACACCTTAGGTCAAGTGGGATCCAAGAGTGAAGTTCTGTGGTACCCAGGAGGATCTCAGCCTGGGTTGTAATGAATGTATCCTGCTGCACAGATCTCCTTATCCTGGAAGTCTGGAAAAGCAGTGGCCTCTTCTGCAATTAAACTGTTGGTACTTCTGGATTATTTGTGGCTCTTGGGGAAAAAACCACCACCCCCTTACAAGCTAAATAAATTCACATTTAATTGAAAGAAACCTAAAATTTTATCCCAGAGGGCCCAATGTCTTTTTTGCAACTTCAGACTCACTTGAGAAGCAGCAAGATAATTGTAGCTCTCACTACACTTTAAAACAGTTCTGAGTATCTGTGTCCCATCTGGGCGACCTTTAGCAAAGCAATTATCACTCCTGTTTGTGAGAACAGTGCTCCTATTTCCTGCCTACAATTCAATGTGATAGAAACTATGGAGAAACCTTAATAAATCTTTCTGACTTGAAACTCCTTTTCTTAGTCAGATGGAAAAGACCCTTCTGAAACTATCACACTTGCATACCCTTCGTGGTGTCAAGTGCTTAGCATGTTGCCAAAGTGTAAGAGAGTCAAAGCAATGCAGTTCACTACAGGCTAGGGCTGCCTGCCCTGCTGAGGCATTGGAGATAGCAGTTGTAGTGCCAAGTGAGGCATATCACATGCTGTAGGTGCCTAATTTCAGCAGTTCTTTCCACTGAGTATGTACAGAGATGCACTAAAGGAGCTTTGGAGACCAGGTGGTCTGAATTGCTCATTCCTCTCTTCACTTTGAATACCACAAGAAGCCAGTGACTCAATCAGATGATCTGAAACTAGCCTGGTCTGCAATCTGCAACACTAGCATTGGTTTTTAAACTTCTTTACCCCTCCAACTGTGAAATCTGGGGTTTCAGTGTAGATCAGCCTTTAAAAACTATTTTATTGTATTCATATAGTGGTGATAAGACCATTACATAATTCATATAGCATCCATTATTGCAGTTTAAGAAAGAAGAAACTAATTTTTGTTTAATTTCAAACCTCTTCTGACACTGTAGCTTTCTAAGCCTAACCTGAACCTCAATGAGTTAGTATTCAGCTGAGGAAAGATTGTCTAAAAAGTAGGAGAGATTAAATCCATGGAAAAAATAAGTTGAAGCCAGGAATAACCATACAGGAATGAAAAGTGAAGATTGCAAAAGAAACAGAACACAGAAGAGAGAACTTTAGCAGAATATACAGTGTGAGTCTTCACACTAGGAAACACAAAGGTGATGGTATTATATTGATGGAGTTTACATTAGATTGGCCTGCAAATATCCACAAGTATATTCTTTCTTATTATGGACTGAGTGCTGCTGGGACTGATCTTTCTATCTATTGCATACATACAATAATTATATACGTTTTCACAAAAGGGATCTTGCTAAATGTATTTTGTTTGTGTGGTTGCTAAGTGTCCCATCACTGAGGTTCTTACTGATGTGTCCATTAATTATGATTTCTGGTTACATTAGTGGATGTCCCTAAAAGTAAAGTTGAAAATTCCTTATTTTTGGTCAGTGCATGAACAGAGGAGGGTTTAATGAAGAATGGTTTGCACACTACGTAGTAAACTTAATCACAGCATATTCCATTTTTCTTCTTTCTAATATTTAGGTTGCCGTACATTTTGACATTCATAGACTATTTTTTTCCTGCCCTATCCACCAGTCTTTTATTATTTTCTTGGAAGGAAGTTAGCAATCTTAAGATATCTCTCCCAATTGTATATAAGCTGGACTGGATCCTTTGCTTACTCTAGGCAGAGACCAAGACTTTTATTTTTCTCTTTTAAATCAGGTGTAGCTTTTCTGTAGAAGACATGACCAATGGTTCAGGAATTACAAACAGCAGAAAAAGCAATTGGCTTTTTAAACTGACTGGTGGCTTCCAGAAATAACTTTCACATAAAGAAAAGAACCTGCAGTTTTCAGAAACACACTGTGGGGCAAAGTACTTTGCTATGATGCTTAATGGCACTAGATGGAGAGGGACTGGATTTCCAGTGGCACAGTTATGGATCCCCACTAATTGAACTGATATGTCTAAGAGGAACTGAATTGTCTAATCAGTTATAGGAACTGGACTGGTTGCTTGCACAGGACGTTTTTTAGACTGGTGGCTCTTAAGTGTATATTGGTCAGACTCAAAACTTATTAGGCACTTAGTAAAAAGTTGCCATGTGGATGGTGGCAAGCAATATATTATGGTATTTGCACAGTACATTTATAATTTTGCTGCATTATTAATACATTTATGCTTAGATACAAAAGGGATGTAAGCGAGCTCTTGACAGTGTTCTATTTTTCAGGAAACAGAAAATTAACAACCCAAGATATAAAGCTCTGGCTGTGTCAAGCTGAATTAGCAGATATTAGGGAATGAATATGAGTTATGAAGACTGAATTTACATATAATAAGGTCAGCTGAATAATACACATAATTCACAACAATCAAGAAAGTGGGAATGGTGAGATAAGATTTGGGGTAGGGTTCTCAAAGCCTTCAGGAAGCTTCGTCCTTGTTGCTAATTAATTGGAATTTTCAATTTCTGGCAAAAATTCTAGCAGAAAGCCTGCAGGTTATGATCTGTAAGATTATTAGCCCAGACCAAGTAAGCTTTTTAAATGAATGACTACGACCAGAGAATTACAATGAAAATACTGAATACTATCTAAAAAGCTAGTGGCATGCAGGAACCCTGGCAGCCTACACAACCAGTGATTAAAAGACCTTTGACAAAATAAACTTGCGGTTTCCTATATGCACATTATGAGAGAAGTCAGATATTTATAAGCTGGTAAGAACTTTTGTATAAGGCTCTCAGAATAAATTAAATTTTAAAAGTTACCTCTGCTAGGAAGCTTTTTCAGTGGAGGATGGTTCAAGTCAGGTGGATGTCTCAAGGTTCTTTTCTCTGTTTTCTAATATTTTTGGAAGAAGAAACAGCTTACAATTGAGCAAGTAATATGATTGCTGTATCAATGTGACACTTAATAGTCACTCAGCTAGTTTACAATAGTTAGTGCAAGTGTCCATAGTTAAAAGACCATCAATAGCAATATTATTTAATTGAAAAGTGTGTGGGTGTTTAATTGCATCTCGCTTCATCATGTTTGTCAGAAAGTTCCCATGACTTACTTATTTCCAGAAATGTGTTATTTTCTCTTGCATCTGCAATGCCTCCACAAGTTTAACATCGCTGACATATATTCCAGGCAAAAAAAATGTAGCATCTATACAAAAGACAATTTAACCTGCTTTGGTGAGTGAAACATCTACTACCACATAGTATCTTAATTCAGAATATCACCTTCAGGAGACCTGAAATGAAGTGAAGCATATACATAGATAAATAGTTTCTACAAGTTATTTTGCCATTGCTTTCATTGAAGCAAGCCCAATATGTGCAATGTCTTCTGTGATGTGATCTGCATGACCACTGATACATACTAAAGTTTCTTGAATGCAATAATTTTGCTGTGACAATTTAAAAATCTGACCAATTATTAGAAAGACACAGCTGAGAGATAATAGGAATGCTAATAAGTAAGAGGCAATACCTGATTTATACTAAAAAATAAAGAAGCCTGTTTTATCCATTCCTTCCTTCTAGTAACTCAAGTGTCTTATTCAAAGAGTTTAGCTTTCTGGCAAATCTAAACTGTGTCCCTGAAAGACAGTCAAATTACCACATACAACTTGATTCCAGGGGCTGGTTTTGGTGAAAGCCAATCTCTGGCAATCTTATTCCACAAGAACCATTTTTTCCTTTATTAGGAAATGATGCTGCCAGATGATCTTGCAGTATGTCATAGGTACTGACCTGAAAGTAATTTCTCCTTATGAGTGAAGTCCCCAGTGCCTCTAACATGATACTGCCATGGATACTGAAAGATGTTCAACCTGAAATTACACCAAGGAAATAAGGATCAAGATGCTCCTCCATTGATTTACTATCACTATCACTTGCAATAAATGAATATGACCTGCTGATGCGATACTGAGGAGGAATGGAAAGAAGGAATAATACTGTACTGTGCACCCAGGCTGATGAGAGGGGCTCAAGAGGGAAAGTGTTCCTCCAATCTGAGAGTATACAGGAGACCGTGCATAAAAGTCGTGTCCCTGTGACGGTGAACACCGTTCCAGTGGTAGTTACAAAAAGCATCATTCCACAGCTTTGCAGAGTAAGAGTGAAGCTGAGCATGGACAGAAGTGGCAATAGTGAAAAAGATTTAGTCAGATTCAGATTAGAAATCAGATGTAAATTTTTGTCTTAGTCACTGAAACAATTTGAGAGTTTCCCCTCACTTGAAGGCCTTAAATCAAATCTTCTGCATGTACCTCTGCTGCTGAGCAGGTCATCCAGACTGCCTTCAGATTTAACAGGGAGACATAAATACGTACAAACAGCACTTGGTCCATCCAGTCTGCAGTAGGAAGATTTAAAGATAACTTTTTTTGTACTAGCTGATAAAAATCTACTCTTTCCTTTTTCATTGAATTTTCATGAAAAATCTCCGGGACTAGCTCACAGGTGGACATGTCATAAGAACCTCATTCTGCCTGGCTTTAGTGTCATGTGCAGGAGAGCAACTGAAAGATAGGGAACTTAAATGGAAAAATCCCTAGGTGAAATCTGAAGGCCAATATTAAACAGGAGGCTAGAGAAGGCTTTTAAATGGATCCCTCTGGCCTTAAAATTTCAATTCTAGGAAATAATGCCTGGTTAGGAGTAAAACAATCAAGACTGAAGTTATGCCAGAAGGCGAAGATACTGTAGTGATAGTTAATTTTAAAGCTAGTTATCTAGTGTTCTTTCAAAAGCCAAGTAATATTGGCAGTAGAGGATATAATAAATGATACTGCAAAACTAAAAATTTCCTCGAAGAGCCGAAAGTAGTAAGCTAAAATGGAAAAGGAGCACAGATGTGACTTCTGAAAGGAACAGTGACAAAAACAGGAGGAGCAGAACCTCACAAAATACATATGCCAAAGTTATCACTTGTCTGGGTGTTTATGCCTGTTAACAGGTAAAAAAGAAAAAAGAAAATAACTTCAATGGAAAATGGCTTGTATATTGTGTGTGTGTGTATATATATATATATGTTGATCTATATAGTTCTTAGGAAGACATAGCTTTTAGGCTGTCTCCAGATGACACTGACTTCTCTTACCACGTGGGTGTTTAGGCATTATTAGGCATGGAACTTGAATGTGGGAATTAGCATCGCAGGATTAGCCCTTTCCTATCCATCATCTCTTGTCAGAACATCATATGCTCTGCATCATATTAGCTGGGTAGCTGCTCAGCTCTAATGTCACCACCTGTGCTGATACATCATATCTCCCATTTTTTAAAGATTCTTTTTGTTTATTAGTCTTTCCTCTTGCTAGCCAGACACATATTCATTATATAAAAATAAATACGGTCTACATATTTTGATTCCACGATCAAACACAAAGTTTTCCAATGAATGAATGCGTACTGCTTATAACTCTTCTATATTGCAGTGTTTCACAACACTGTTGACAAGTCACATCATTTTCAAGGTTCTTAAAAGCAGTTAAAATAATGTTCATACTAGCAATAATTAGCAAACAGACTATATGAATAATCACAGTCATTCCCACAAAGATTTCTTGTTTTCACAGACCAATCCATTACCTGCTTCAATGAACCGTCTTGTTGTTAATTTGCAGGGCTTTCACCCCTAGGTGATGGAAATACCTGCCCTCTTCCCAGTCTCCCATTAAGTATGGTTTTCAGTAATATGTATAATTCATGAGAAAAATTTGTTTGTCAAGCATTCCAGACAGGTCACTTAAATCCTAGATCAATTGATAATGTTCACACCAACATGGCCTGGAATGAAAATAACCCTTATACTGCCTTCAGTATTTCCTTTAAACTAATGAGCTGGGCTTCAACTTTTAAAGATGCATAGGTATCATTATTATTTTAAATAAAGATTGGCAACAGAGCTTTAAAAAAAAATGATTGCTACTCTGAATGCACTACTTACAATGTCAGCAACAAATATAATGCACCTTGACAAATGCATTCTGGCTTTTCTTGCAGCAGCAGCAGCATGTGGGAAGCTGAATGGGGAAGACAGGTCTGGTAGCTTTTAGCTTCTAAAGCATCAGGGTAGAATCTATCTGGAATGGTGAAGTTATCATTCAACATATGTTGTGGGCCTACATTAAAATTTCCATCCCCATTACACCTCCCCTCTGTCCCAACAAGAATATCTTATCCTGTGCAACTCAAAATGTCATGAGCAAAATCTGAATATAAGTACCTTTGATAGCAGTAAAAGTCATCTCTTCTTGTAGCTGAAGGGTCTGCTTGCTGTTTCCATGATATTTTTTTTCCTCTTATGTACCTATCTGCCAGCACTGAGCAGAAATACAACATTTCTATTCAGCATTGGATACTTCATGAAGGAGAAGGCAGAGGAGAACACTGCCCCAAGTTTGTATTTTTGTGTATCATCTCTTGGACCTACTTATGTAAGTGGACATTTTCCCAGTGATATCTCTGGAACCAAGGCTCTAACTAGGCCTTGATCTGAGACAATTCATTGTATCATTAATGTTAAGAAAATTCTGAATTTGTGGAAATTCTGTATTATTAAGAATGTCACCATCTTACCTTCCCAGTTACACATTCATACTGTATTTAGTTGATCTATTCTTCCATTTATATTTAAAACCAGCAGTCAGTACTCTGTTTCCACTCAATGTAAACAAGTCTGAGTACTACAGTGCCCACTTATAATTAAAAAATAGATATATGTAAATGTGACATTTTAGTGAACAGGTGTAAATATATCAGTCTGCTACAAGCTAGCATTTCCTGCTCATAAACATTATTCCCTTAATGCTCTGTGCTCACTGTGCTTAATCCTGCAGGAATTATGATGTTTGTTGCTATGTTCTGTAACATACAGAACTTTATACAAATGTATGCAGAGAGCTGTGACATTTGCATAAATACTTCTGACTAAATGAATACTGAAAAAAAATTTTTGCAACTCTTGCACTGAGAGCATTTACTTGTGTTGCATACTGGAAATCTAAAAATTGACCTTTCTTAGGTCATCAACAATTTTCATTAAGCCGTACTTTCATAGGCAGCCACTTGCTGAACTCTCACTCAGAGCTGTAGAAGTCAGGCTGGATCCTTTCGCATGTCCCACTGTTGGGCTCTTTGTGCTGAGGCCCATAGGTGGAGGTCAGGACAAAGACATATCCGTACCTCACTGAGAAGGTCTGAGCCACTGCCATGGACAACACTCCTAAAACAAATATCAGATGTGGGCAGGGTTCACTTCTGCAGGTGTTGCGCTGAAGCCTCCAATGTATTTTCACTTTTTTTTTTTTAAAATGCGATCTGTGTTTTCTGGTGACGTTTGTCTCACCTGAACTCTGTCATATTAATAGGCGAGTGCTTGGCCTAGCTTAGTCACCCAAGCTACCTCTCTCATAAATGGAGATCACAGGCACCTCCCCCAAGAGTTAATCCGCTGTCTTCCTAGAAGAAAAGCCTAGGCAATTGGGATAGTTCATACTGAGGAGGTGCTCATCCATTGACTACACAGGCAGATGAGATGCTGTCTTTGGTCGTGAAATTGTTTTAAGAAACTCCTGAAGCCAGTGTGGCCTCAGCTGTGCCCCTAAACTGGAAATTGCCTCACTGATTACACAAAATACACAATGACTTCAAGCAAGGGCATGGTCATGGTCCTGGTGGGAAAGCCCTGAAAAACCTTGGCTTCTGTGGCCCCCAAGAGAACAAGGGGCATGTGGCTTAGCAGCTACTGCTGGCAGAGCATCCCCCAGCACTGCCTCACCCCAGCAGCTGCAGCAGCAGCAAACCTGACTTTCCCAGGGCTTTTTCTGCCAGCAACTCTGCATCTCGGATCAGCCTCATCCCACATCTGCCCATTCCTCTGACTGGAGTCCTGGATCCTTAATCTCATGATGACAGATCCCCATTTTACCTGTGCTGCAAAGAAGCCTTGAGCCATCTCTGACAAGAAATGATTGCAAGGGCAAAAAATTAAGGGTTTGGTAGGCTGACTGATCAAACATTTGGGGCAGCCAGAATGTCATATGCTCATGTATAGGGATACAAATTGCAAAGAGCACATTCATGTTTGTGCTGGATACGCGAAACCTGTATTTGCATGAGTCAGTTAAGATGGCTGCATGCGATGGACAAGGCAGGTACCAAGGCAGGTACTTAAAAGTACGTTCTTCAGACATGTTCTTCATCTGGTGTAAATTAGTATAGCTATCTCCTCTTTGACGAACTGATGCCTGCTTCTTCCAGCTGGCCCTGATTTACTTATATTTTAAATCTTACGCTGTACGGTTTGTTAAGAATTTCAAAAACATTAGCTTGTTTCTGTCTTGGCTTTTTGACTTCAGTAAACTTCTAGCTATATGGTCATTTCATTGCCAAGACCCCAGATCATGCAATAGCTTAATGAGAGGGGATGTGTGGACTTAGATATTCAATTTGTTTCCTGATATCTAAACAAATCTGTCTGTTTGTATATGAAATAATTGTCCCCTTATTACCAGGAGAGGCAAGCTCTACAGAGCAGCACTCTTTCTTTTCTATTTGCCCAGTGGCCAGGCAAATTCTTTTTATTGTGTTTTGGTTGTGCCTAGAGGCTAGGTCATGGATCAGGGCCTCCCTGCACCAGACACTATACAGAGGCTTGACAAACAAACGGTTTTTACCCCCAAAGCCTGCTGATTTATATAACCCTCCAGTTACATAAATAACAGTTTAGCTATCAAGGTGTCCTTGTTCCACGGGGATGTTGTTTATGTCAAATGTTGTATTTAATTGTCCCTATGCTCAGACGAACATGTGCGTGGCAAACTGTGCAATATGGACCAGCCTCGTCCTGTAACATAGTCCTTCTTGCTCCTTGTTCCCAGTGTGTCAGGACGCTTGGGGAAAGATTATAAGATATATGTCTATATTAGCAAGTGGTACAGAACTGTAGAGTGGCTGAATGGAGCAATACAGCTGGTGCTGAGGACCTGGCATCCCTGCCATGTGCATTCTGGGGAGGTTCCTTTTAGAATAGTGCTGATGTGCCCTAGCGGTGGAAATCCAGCTTCTGGTACAGTTTCATCCAAAAGGAGACCCGTTTACATCTCTCAGATTGCTCCACACTTAGAGAGTAGTACATGGCATTGACGGCAAGATTTGCTTCAGAAGTGCACTCCTGACTCTCATTTTAAGGCTAATTAGATGGTTGTGGAGGCACAGCTCAGAATGCAAGCAGGACTCAGCTGGAGATTACACAGTGTCCTTTCCACCCTCTTGAACTGCCTTCTGAGCAAAAAAATAAGGAGAAAAGCACATGCAAAATGGTCAGTTGTATATGATGAAAAGCATTCATTTCCTTGACTGTCTGAAATGGAGGAGGCAGGAAATAACATTTTATTTTATTATAAGCATGAAATTGTGTTTCTTCTGGAAAGGACCTTCCTTCAGTAAAACATGGAGAAAAAGTAGGCCTGACTCAACTAAGGACAAGCTGCATTTGTGCAACAGACATGATATACCACAACATTTTACAAGGCAATATCTTTCATCTTTCTCATATGAAATACACATGAAATAATTGTGTGTCTGGTGCTAACACTGGCAAAAGAACATTGCCAGTCTTCAGAGTTTAATCTGACAATAAGGTGCTCAAGTTAATTCCTAAATGGGTTTAACTGATTAACTGCACCTTTTTCCCCCAGGAAACTGTTTCATCTGGCACCATGACGTCATTAGATGCAATGTCATATAAACCTGCAGGAAGCCCATCTTTTAAATCTTAGTATTTCTGAAGTTTTTTTAGTAGAAAAGGTAGCGTACAGGTAACTACTTTGGCTAAGGGAAAATGGTTCTTTGCATATTGGCTCTAAATGCAGCATATGATTGAAATTGTTTTCTCTTTCAGCTATCAGCAAAGGAAATCAGTCCCAGGTTGTATCAATGTCATGGGGACAAAATGTATTTTCAAAGAAGAGGGAAAGCTTTTTTTTCATAGAAACGCCTTACCTTTAGACATGCTGTCTAAAGAAAAACAAGCAACCCCAAAAGTCCAATCCCATTCAACATGTCTCACACCAAACATTATCCTGTAATCCTTCAAAGTCCTTACCATGATTCAATTTCAGCTACAGCCACTTTATTTGGAAAGAAGTAGGTAAAAACCAGCAGGTGGCAAAATGACAGCTGTGGAAAGATGAGCCACAAAACTGTCCATGAAAAAATTAACTTGATTCCCTATTTTTCTCTCATTTTTCAACCCTTTGACCTCTTAGTATTCCAATAGGCCATCAGAGACCCCTAATGGGATAGATACCAGATACCCTAGGAAGCAGTGGGGCATAGTCTCTGTATTTACTATTTATTTGAAATATTGTGTTCTAAGCCCAGCAGGTCCTCAGAGGGCCATCAGGAATCTGAAGGACTCCTACATTGCCCGGTTAACAGCCACCTGGAGATAGAAATAATACATACACTGTGAATGGCTTTAGTTTTTCTTTCTAGTTTCTGGTGAGAGGGACTAAATTCTAGTTCTTTGTCATATATGCTTCTGAGAACTTTTTAATGTAAAATGTGATTAGCTTTGGTATATGGCATATTTCTTACCTTAACAAGAAATAAAAATGTCAAAGAGGTCCAGATATCCCACTCTGCACAGAGTTTATAATTTCTTAATCTTCCTGGCTCCCTCAAAGTCTTTCTACCATTATGGTTTGGCTAAAAGCATAAGGAAACCATAGACTGATGTTTGGATTCAGCTTTGGCATAGCTGATAAGCAATCCTGTGGAAATGTCAATAACAACAAATACCTTAATGCTGTACCATAGAGAAATGACTGTGAGGAAAAAAGTGAGGCAAGAAAACAATGCTCTAGCATTATTAATTCTCTTCTACCATGTCAGCCCAATTGGGTCTCTCTTCTGTTACTCCTCACCTGTGCAAATTTTTGGAGGTGGGAACAGTTACCATATGTCCGTGGTAGAGTAAGGCTCATTATACATAAACTTAATGATACTATCTCCATTGCTGTGGAGTGCGCTGAGATCCTTGCACGTTGTGTAAGTTAAACACACCAGTATTACACTTCCTTATCTTTGTTACACAGGTTAAGGACCAGTCCTGCTTATGCCAAATAAAATTGTCCAGCTTTGCTAACCATGTTTTTCTTGTCCTTGTGTGTTCATCGTCAAGGGTAAATATTTGGCTTGTATATTGGGTGGAATAAAGGGGTAGTGGGGTGGAACATAACTAAGTAAAATTCCTTTATCAACTTATTTTCATTCACTATATCATATTCTGACACAGAAGGTTGCACATTAACCAGACTTGTGACTACATGCTACTTTAATTGTTTTTATTTGGTGCTCTGTATAGCCAGAGGCCTTTTCTATGTATTAATAAACATTACATTAATTTTCCATTGTTCCTGGCCTTAACATATCACAGGTCAAACTGGAGCCTCATGGATCCCACTGGAAAACAAGACCAAACAAAAATGCCACGTTGCATCAGGAAGTGATGTCAGTAGCTGGAGTTTTGCTTTCAAACTTCTATGTTTTACTTGACTTGCGAAGCTGTTTTCCTGTGCAAACCCATAGGCTTAATACTTGTGGGAATGACTGAGGACAAACATCTTGCAGTTTTACTGACTATCAATGCATCATTCTTTGACACACTATTAACAATCTGTTGACCTACGTAAAAATTGGAGTTTCAGGGAAAAAGAAAGCGTCCCATGTCTGCTTATCGATAAAATGCTCACGCTGCATAGATACATGAGTATATTGGATCGAGCTGCTCGTAGTTAACACATTCAAGATCCTACTTATTGTCAATATCTGACCCAAAACCAATGATTCATGTTCCAAAGAAAATGCTGCTTTTATATTTTTCCACCAGCCCAGTCTCTCACCACAGACTCAAGCTATTCCCCCAACTACTGCTCTACATCTGGGTGACATGAGAGATAATTGCAGGACGCTTACAGTCCTGATAAACTATGGTTTCCCTTGCTCTGCAGCCCTTTGAAGTTGCAGACAGTTTCATGATAATTGATAATCTAATCTCTTCCCAGCCTGTTTTTTTTTAAAAGGCTGCTCTGAAACAGCAAGAAGGGGAAATATTACAGCATAAGTATTGATTGCTGCATGCAGAGGTCACTGTGTGGGGATTACACTTTTATCACACGGTTCTTGCGAAAGGTGAAGTTTTGGCAAGATCCTAATAATAACTGTGGAGTGCTAGTTAAATACAAGGGGCAGGGGGAGGAAAATGATTTTTTATTCTTAGTACCTCAAGGCTATACACGGCAATTACTATTGCGGAGGCAATAAAGAAGTTGTTAATTACAGGTTTTATACCCTTGTAGCCCAAAGTAAGAATGAAAGGACTGAAGGTTACAAGTTGTACTGAAGAAAGAAAGAAGGACAGAAGAGTTGCTGGAGACCTTTTTTTCACGTGTGGTGAAACAAGTTACTTAAGTCACAGTGGGATAAGGCATGACAGAGGGGCAATTTCAGTTTGATCAGCACAAACACTTGAAATCTTACTTAGCATGCAATTTGCTTTATTTGCCTTTGTATTTTTGCTGCAATTACATGATTACCTAAAAACTCCACGTTGACTTCTGTCATCCACTGGAGCAAAGCTGTTGCATGAGGACAACGTGAAATATATATGTTGACGTGTCTCAGCTCTGAATATGTTTTGGAGTGATTTTAGTGTCTGAAATTCTGGGCAGTGGTTTTGTTAGGAACTCTCTAGGACATATGGGAGAAGTGGTAAGTGGAATGGTTATACTTTATAAGCATAATACAAAAAGCACAGACGGTAAATATCTGTGTATTTAGCAGATGCAATTTGTTTGAAAATGAGAAAAGTTTCCATTCCGTTCCATTGGATGAACTTATACTTTGCGATAAGTGATATTCATGAGAATTTGTAGTACTGTACAATATGTTAACTAGGGGCATGTAATTTTCTGAATGCTGACAGGGATAAATATATGCGCCTGCACACACACAAAACTCACACATACTTAATGAGAGCAAAATTAAAGTCTTCTGAAACAAAGCTGATTGATTAAAACTCAACAGACCCACACAAATATGAACACTAATACACATGGCTCATAAAGTGCTTTCAGACCACATCTTTAAAGGGGCAATGCAAACACTAATTTCTCACCAGACCAAACCCTCAACTGTGCCGGACGAGAAATGGGATAACTAGTGAGTCAAAGGTATAGCTGGCTCCAGGAGCATTTCCTCCCTCCTTTGCCTTTTCTTCCCTGATGGTACACCATTCCAAATTAGAGTGCTTTAACTTTGAGCCAGATTGTGTTTCCAGATTACTGGAAAAGGCAGCATGGTCTGACCTTATCCATCCTCACCCTTCTGGCCTTTAAAGAGCAGAGTGAGAAGGGCTGTTGTAGAGCCTTCTACACTGGTTTTACACCTTCTGAGAATTCATCTGCTCCATTACACTCAGCATGGTTGTTTGTAAAATTGGACTTAGGCAGTGCTTTATTTGCAAAAAATCAATAAAGTTGAATTTGACAGGGAATAGGTTTTATAAACCAGGTGGAATTGGATACAACTGGGAAATGCTGTGATACTCCAGCATTCTCCTTTTTAACTCCTCTTTCTGCTCTGTCTTTTCTCTGATCCTTTAGATGTATGTCAGTGCCTTACTTGTAGGTACTTAGATAATACAGACAGTACTGCTGCTCTTTCTACTCCACCATCACCTCTTCTGATCACGATAACTGTTGTCTCTAACTGTGAAGATATCCTGATTTCCACCAGGTAATGTTTCTTCACTCATTCTTCATGCTACTATTACTTACTTCTCTTGTGCTCCTTCTTAAGGTTTCTCCAGGCTTCCTTAGACCAGCAGGCATATGACTTTCTGGAGACTCTTTTTCATGAGAAAATTGAAGGATGAATTTTTTATCTTGTCCTACAGTTCAGTGAGAACTGTAGTTCCCTGGGAGCCTCTGGACACCAGCAAATATGATGTTTGAGCATTATGAATGCACAGATTATTTGTTCAGATGATCTGCCATGAGTTTAGAGTGTGCTGGCTATCTCTGACCCACTAGATGTGCATGTCAAAGTTGGTCTGCAACAGCACTGCAAATCTGAGACGGCCTGGAACTCTCAGACTCATTGCACAAGACGTCTGTGGCTCACTTGCTATACCTCTGCCCAGGAAGTCCTGAACATACATATGGATCCCTTTTATTTTTATTCCTTCACCAGTCTCTCTGTTGTGATATCATCTTCAATTTCTCTTTCCTCCTCCTCATCTCTGTGCTTCCATATGGTTTCATTTCCTTGTCTTTGCTTTCCTCCCAGCTCTGCGTATTTGGGAATTACTCGTATCTCAGAGTGATGCAAGGAGACTCCTGAGTGTAGCAGGCCTCCCATATTTTATGCAGAAGAGAATAATAAACAGGAAAAAAAAATTGAAATAGCTCAAGAAATCCACTTAGCCTAGGCATGTAAAATCAAATTGTTTTGACTTTGAGAGCAACATGCCCCTCTTGGATTCTCTTGCACATGCTGTTTTTCTTCCATTGCTTGTCTTCCAGTTTCCCTTTTCTCTCTGCCCAGATTCTTGACTCTCCACATTTCCACCCCCTACTCCACTCTTCCATTTCTTTTACCCTATTCTATTACAGATCATAGACATAGTTTGAATTATCTGAGGGATAGCAACAATGGCAACTAAACGTATGCTTGCTAATTGACCCTGATTAGCCATTCTGAAGAAAACACATGGTTTCTGTGTCTTTTATCTTAGAGGTACAAATTGCTATGGAAAGTTATTAGCTACTACTGTGGCCCATGTCAGAGTCAGGTAAGGAAGCACATAGTAGTTTTATATAGATAAAAACTTCCAGTGTGCCTAATTTTCTATTGTCTTGTTTCTGGCCAGAACTCTATCTCATTTTTGCTAGGAATTTTATAAAGCAGTAGTGTCAGCACACAGCATTCCCCATGACTGAGCTTTTGTGTTTACTTATTTTAAATATGTGACCTTTAAGTTTGTTAAGGCACCAAACATACATTAAATAAAAGGCAAAAGGGGGACACTTTTTTTACCTCCACCTTGAGAGAATGTCTGGGTATGTTTATGGTACTAAAGGTCTTCTTCTTAATTTAATATGTAGGTCTTGTTAATTTAATATGTTGATCCTAGTTTCTTGGCCTGAATTAATGTCCTTTGTTTTCAGAATTAAAGCTTTCTTTCCTGGCTTGTTTGTTTTCCCTAGCAGTGTTTTTATGTCTGTTCATAACATCCTTGCTAATGGGTGCTGTTTCTCCTGTGACATCTGCTCTATCTATGACAGGGCTTTCTGATGCAAGTTCAGGAAAATATCTGAGTGGTGAGGAAAAGTACTTTTATATTTTTCTTTTATGCAATTTTCTTCATAGAATCATAGAATGTTTTGGGTTGGAAGGGACCCCTAGAGGTCATCTAGTCCAACCCCCCTGCAGGAGCAGGGACACCGCTAACTAGATC
Source organism: Egretta garzetta (assembly GCF_000687185.1). Lineage (NCBI taxonomy): Eukaryota > Metazoa > Chordata > Aves > Pelecaniformes > Ardeidae > Egretta > Egretta garzetta. Next base: position 1,682,173 of record NW_009259588.1, read on the forward strand.
AGGTTGCTCAGAGCCCCGTCCAACCTGGCCTTGAATGCTTCCAGCGATGGGGCCTCCACTACCTCTCTGTGCAACCCGTTCCAGTGTTTCACCACCCTCATTGTAAAAAATTTCTTCCTTATATCTAGCCTAAACCTACACTGGTTTAGTTTAAAACCATTACCCCTTGTCCTGTCACAGCTGGCCCTACTAAAAAGTTTTTCCCCATCTTTCCTATAGGTCCCCTTTAGGTATTGAAAGGCTGTAATCAGGTCTCCCCGCAGCCTTCTCTTCTCCAGGCTGAACAAGCCCAACTCTCTCAGCCTGTCCTCATAGGAGAGGTGCTCCAGCCCTCGTATCATTTTTGTAGCCCTCCTCTGGACCAGCTCCAACACTTCCACTTCACTGTACATTTTCTTAGTATCTTCAGCAGATTTCATGTCCTATGCAGATGTACTCTTTCTTCAAGTTGAGACCTATACCTCTCTTTGAAGTTAAAAATTACAGCCAAGTTTGACACTTACCCTTTGGTGCCTGCAAATGAATTACATGGGATCTGTTTACACTGAGTAATCTGAGTTGTGGTTCCCCATCATAGAAAAGTATAAGCAGTGTTGGCTTTGTGTCTATATCTGCTTGAAGGATTAAAAAAAAAGAATTTAATTTTTAAACTTGAATTAAAAAAAAGAATTTTTGTGGGTGCAAAACATAGTGGTCAGTCATAATGTACATGACGTAGAATTATATATGTGTATAAAATATTCATTAAATATCTGTAGTTCAGTCTATTTAAAATAGCTAAAGTAAAACAATGGGAAAAGTCTGGCCTGAATTCAAAAAAAGAAAGAGAATTTGTAGTCCAGTCACCCCGTCCCTTACTAATCCTTTTGTGTCTAGGCATTACAGCTCATATGGTGTGTAAGATCTGAGACCCCAGAAACTGTTAGACTCACAGGAAGAGCTGCTGCAATAATGCCACTGACTGTGTACCCTTATGCTACCCTTCTTTGTGCTTTGTTAAGCCCTGTGGACAAAATGACATTGTTACCAACCTATGTCTCCAGAGCGTGCTGCATCCATACTATGAGGAGAAGAATGTGATCCTGAATGTTAGCATTGCACTTGCTGTATCTTTGCAGATTTAAAGTACATACTTGAAAAAGTGTCTTACTGAAATCATCTGCTTCAGCAAACCAAAGTGATGGAAACACTTCAGCTTCCCTTCAAATAATTTCTTAAATTCATCAATTCCTGTCACAAAAGTGTTCATAAATATCAGTCTGCAGCTCCTTTGGTCATCAAAGGCAATGTTTTACTTTCATTAACTATGAATTGATGATTATGTGGGCTAAATTTTTGAATAATATAAGTGTACAGTTGCAAGGCCAATAACTATTTACTCATGCAAATATAAGACAACTATTCACAAACACTGTTAGCCTTTGCATCTGCAACTGAAATAAATCCATGGCCAAAATGACTGGACATTTTGTAATCTAGTGTATGCACATCTAGATGGCAGAAACAAGAGTGTGTATGAATTTCCCTAGCAGACTAGAGTTTCAGATCGGTTTATGGTGGATTTGCTGTGTGCCTTTCCTGTGTAGTTGCCCTGGAGGCAATATGGGCACAGAAAACTTCTGCATGCTAAGATGAAATTGATAGGTGACTATGGAGGTTTTTATTATTATAAAGTTGTTTCTTTGCTGAGAAATCCCATTTATGTTCTTCAGAAACTAATGTGGTAGCAGACACTTTAGGATGATCATGAAAGAGAATTTTGCTGTTATTGTTTAAGCAGACAAATAAGACCTATATAAATCTTAAGTTAAGAGTAATCAAGAATTTGCTAATCAATAGCTGATTCATAGCTCATCAGAAATTTAGTTTTTTTAGAAATAAAAACCACTTGAGACTTCATATGTCATCCATATTTCTGTGGACAACACGGGCCACCTAGTCACAACATACTCATGGCAATGCTTCCTGCAGTATTCAATAGAAAAATGTGGCTGGGAAGAAAACTGTATTTTTCTCATGTCTGTTACTCTCTATTTCATGTAGCAACATGATAAGGTCCTGCCCCTTTTGAGCGCTTTCTTCACGCCGCCTTCACTCTCTCTCCCTTCCCTCTGGCCTTCTTTCTCACATCTGACTCCTCTATTCATGCCTGTCCATAGGGAAAGGAGATTCACTAGCCTGAGTATCCATATTCTGATCTGTAACAAGGGCCTTGAATGTCTCCATGTGAGATGCACAGAGGAACTGCTGCTTTCAGAGCTACTTCCCTACAGCAGGGCAAGCAGCAAAAGCTCTGTGGGGAATAAACTCAGGTTGGCTGTCCTAAACTATTACTCTAAGACTAAATTCCTTTTAGTTTATCCTGCATCTTCAATAGGTAGGTAGAATTGATGTCATTTAATAGCCAGGATATTCATAGGAATGACCTACATATAGAGGACACAGTCTGTAAACAAAATTGCGTTTTGTTCATTAGCTACAGTACAAATCAATTCTGGGTAACAGAGATATCCTAATAAGACGGGGTTTTTGTACCTCTGTCATCAACATGAACCTTAAAATAGTTGTGTAATATACACATATAATAATAAATTATTAACCATACAGAGATAAAATGGATCAATTCAGAAACATCCAGCTGCTACTTATAAAAAGGATGTTCTGAGGATTACGAATAGGTCACATATGTAAAATCACATAAATATACTAGTGGGTAGATGAAATAGATCTACTTAAACCTTCTTCACTGAGGTTATTCCTAAAATGCACTGTGTGTAACCTACAGAAAGGGTACTCCCTTGTATTTTGTAGGCTTGGAAATGTGAATTTCCAAGAGGATTACACCAGGGGTTTCTGTAATTAATTTTCTTCACTGACAATAACTGGCATGTATTCACAAGTGAGTGTTAAATGTGATAAATTTGTAAGCTAGATTCCAAGTCAATCAATTAGCTACATGAAGGCTACTAATCTTGGATTACTTATGCTCTGGATATATTTCTACCAGCTCTCCATGCACTAACAATGTGTTAAATGGTGGAAAAGCAACAAAGCAGGTTGTGGTGATCGCTACAAAAAATATTCAGTCTATAGTCTGAGACAGGTCAGACTAAAATGCATCTAGAGATTAGCCATGTAGAATCCCTCAGTTAGATCAATGAGACTATCTAATATTGATGTGGGTTAGAGGAAGCAGCCTAGCAGAAGAGGGAAACTTTCAGGACTGATATAAACAAAAAAAGGTTCGTGAAACTCTGGCAGAGTAAAGGGGCAACACACATCTGGGCAAGAGAGTCAAGATCCAATGGCTCAATACATGATTCGTGAAGGGGAGGGTTCAGAGGAAAATGTTAGGTGTAGTAGAATTTGAATTGTGTGTATTAGAGGTTTTGAAATAACAGGCTCACACAGACATAAAAGAAATTGCATTGCATGAAGTCTTCCCTTTCCAAAAAAAAAAAAAGGCTGGAAAATCTGGATATTCCCAGAATCCAACATACTACCAGTTTTAGAATACAGAAAAATTACAGCTAATCAAAAGCAGTTAGGTAGAGTGAGTGGTTGGCATGTTTACCTGTTTTTCACTAGTGGCATTTATTTTTCAGAGTTGTAACATCTTTATAGTGGAAGAGAGATGATTCAGAGACCTCAGATGGGCTACAGAAACTTTCACTCCTCAATCACAGTTTGAGTCCAGCCTGGGTTTTCTGAGGCACATGTGGAAAAGCAAATGCTCCTACCCTTGCATAATGCAGCTATGCAGTTTTCATTCTCTGCCCCTATGTGAACAATCCTACCCCAGATGGAGCCCACTCTTGCTCCTGAAACCCTCCTTTTCCTACATCTTCTGCACCTGTAGCCTGGCCATGTTCAGGCCACTCCACAGTAACTCACACTACTAACCACTTTTAATTGGAAGCGAAATAAAACAATTCTGAAATTAACCAAAGTAATTAAAGAAATTACAAGCAGTTGCTTGTAATCACAGCTTAGTGGAAGAGAGATCGCAGTCTGAGAGGAATGATGAACCAAACCAACAGACTATCAAATAGCCCAAAGAGGAAGCATTGCTTATGGGACATCAACTCATCTTTATCTGTCAGCAGTGAAAACACAAGAAGGCTTGCCCTTTTGAAATGTAAACAGAAAATTATGCCTCCAACACAAACCCAAGCCATTAAAAAGGCAGCTTTTATTCCTTCTCATAATGTTCAGGAACATAAGGCAGTAGCACTGATGTGGCTCCACAGCTGTTGCCAGGGGAAAGTAGGAATGTAGCCTGCCACATCTGGGGTGACATCTTTGAAGAGGCACTTAATCTGCAGTGCTGAGGTATGCTAAGCCTCTTTGCTTTTCTTTACCAGTTCTCAAGCTAATACTACTCCTGGAGAGCAATGCTGATTTCAAGTCAATGGATGAGATGAAAGAACAATTAAGGACAGTGATGCTTTATGCATTGTGGAAAATATAAAGACAGGACAATAGCATAATTCCTTGATCACTCCGGCAGAAGATTTACTTTGCCACACTTTAAAGTTGGAGGTTCCCGACTTCTAAAACAAAAATGACAGGAATTTTTAATCATTGAGTGTGTGTTTTGTGAATTGAAGGGGGGCATTGAAAGACTCGAAAATAAAAGGTATCTTCTGCTATTACACTGATGTGTTTCTATTGGATCAAAGCCTTTTCTTTACCGCAGCTCTTCAGAAACAGTTTTCCAGTATTACTAGGCAGGCATTACACAAAGAAAGACACCAGGTAAAGAAACACAAGAGAAGCTTTAATAAGTAAGAATGCCTTTACGGCACTATTCCTATTTTCTAATAATTGAAAAATTCAGCAGCCTGGAAAGGAGGGAGGTGAGAGAGAAAGGGAAGACAGAAATTCTGATCTCAAATGTCTAGTCCAAATTTTCCTCTAGTTTGGGGAAGGTAGCATTTATTCCGAAAGCTGAATACAAGCCTGAGTTTTATCATAGCGTAGCTGGATATTTCAATCTTCAGATTGCTCTGCTACACTGAAGTCTGGCTGGTTGCATTGTGCTAAATGCTGAAGTACAGAATTAGGATATTACAACTTAGAAGTGAGCACTGCACTATAAATAAATGTTTATTTAGTATTGAAAAGAATATTTTTTACTTCATCTTGAATGGTGAAATGACTTTAATTTTTTAATGTTTTAGGAGCTTTTATGTGTGGTGCAGGATACCTAGATATTACTACCCAAGTTATGAATCTAACTTATATAGATTCCTGTGCATGTATATTCATATAGACATATATATCTACTTGCACTCAGACACAGAGTCACAGTTTGGACTTATTTTTCCAGTATAAAACTTTGCCCTTCTCATGTATGTGAGCCTGTAGGACTAATTGATAGTGCACTATATGCAAGTACTATTGGGAGAACATGTTCATAGAATCATCGAATTGTTTATGTTGGAAAAGGCCCTTAAGATCATCAAGTCCAACCATTAACCTAGCACTGCCATCCCACCAGTAAACCATGTCCCTGAGCACCTCGTCTACCTGCTTTTTAAATACCTCCAGCGATGGGGACTCAACTACTTCCCTGGGCAACCCATTCCAGTGCTTGATGAAACATGTTGGCCAGTTAAAAAAAAAATCTCACCAAAGTAGAAAAACTGAGAATGAGCTCAGACTACCACTTTGGATGAAAACTCAAGAGGATGTTTGGTGATGGACCAAAACTTGTGGCTTAGACCACTTCTTTTACTAAACAAACATAGGAAAGCAATAAAAAGCCTGGCCCTGTTCACAGATTCAAAAATTGCTCTGCTTTAAGCAGAATTTCAGACAAGAAATTCTGGAAATTTCTGATAGCTATACCTGATTTGAAAATGAAAATAACCCCAGAAAGTCAGAGCAGCAAGCCATTTTTTCATTTATGAAAAAGTGTAATTGAAAATGACCAGGGCCTATGGTAAAACCTCAAGAAAGTTTTTGAGCATGATGCCATCCGGTCAGGTTCACTGGAAAAAGTAATTTGGATAGCAGTCTCCTGCTTCCCTTCTGTCTCTGATGGGATGTGTTACTGTGGACAGGTCATTCAGGGTTTGATCCAAACCCCATTAATGTCAAGAGAAAGAATCCTGTTGACTTCAGTGATCTTTAGATTGGGATGTGTGTTTCTGCTTCTCTCCTGGGTGCTACTAACTTCTGGTTTGTCCATTTGAAAGGTGGAGTCTTTCTGTGCTTCAGTATTCTCATCTGTAAAGGGTCTGTGAAGGGACAGTCTAATTAGTATTTTCTATGATAATATTTTAATACATAATCTTCTTCGGAGACCTAAAAAAGTTAAATAATCAAACACCATATAAGACACTTTTAAGGATATGCTTGGAAAAACTATTCAGAAAAAAAGTCATATTTATATCTGAAAAGTTGTTAAAGATCTTCCTAGGCTTAAGGGGCAAAAGTCAGTCATTTTTTCTGCAGTTGTGGTAGGATTTGTGCATTTAAATTGCATTTAAATGAGGCCAAATCCATTCCCTAAGACTGTAGTACCTTCTGCTTATGATGCCAGTTTAAGAGAGTGGCCCTAATGGGAACCACATGCCTAAAACTGGTAGCAAGTCTTGACTCTTGTCCAAGAGTTTTCTTACTGTAATGTATGCTCACCCTCAGTGCCTTGCAAGGCTGGTAGGAATTTGTTAATCTTGTCCAAGACATCATTTTTGTATTATTACTTCATCTATGTTGCCAACAAGTACAGAAAGTAGAGAATTCTGTCTTCAGCTGTTGCTCACAAAACAGCAAGAAAGAATCGGGTCACCTCGGTCACATCAGATGCTCACCTCAGTTAGCAGTGAAAAGATGAATCTGTAGAATAGGTGGAACTTTTACTAAAATGAGGTACACAAATAAATCTTTTTTTAGCTGATATCTTTTGAATTTTCTAGGTATTTGTAAAAAATAAAACAATCCTTTAAAACTCAAAGAAGTAACCAATGCCATTTTACTGAACTGAAATTTACAGTTTATGGGACAATTGTACATTTTAGGAACTACAGAGCTTTAAAATTTACTAAATCCAGTGCTAGGAATATTCTCTGGACACTATGCAATAAGGTTAAACCTTACTGTTTTTACTCAGAATCTGGAAACAATTCTATTTTTTTGTGACTAAGATTTGACTCAGGAGCAACTGACAGAGCAGTAAAGTAGAAAGATGCCTGTCTACTCTAGTACTATTTGGTAGCAAACTTTCAAGTATGTGTGGGGCTGGGCACTTATATCAAATCTGTTCATTCTAAAAAGTCTGCAGCATTGGGCTTACTTGTGAAACACCTAGAGATGCTTGGATTTTGGTGGATGGGAAGAACTGCTTTTCTCATGGTTTTCAATTTTCCAACCAAAATCAGATGCTGCAGAAATGTATTCAAAGAATCATAAAGCCAAGTCAAGTCAAGCTCTACAGTGAAAAGATACTTCATAAAAAGCTCATGTTTATGTGAATTACATAAAAAGGGTAAGTTGTAGACCTTCCTGTGGAAATTATTTTGCTTACTTACCTTTGTGCTCTGCAAATTTCCAGATGAGCTCTCTTCTAAGTGATAGCTAATGACACAGATCTAACAAGTCAGAGCACTTAGAAAAAGCAAGGGAATGGGTTTGACCATGTCTCCTACATCTTCGTGTCTCCTACATCACAGATGCCTCTCTGAACCACCAGCATTTTGGGTGGATGGATTACATTCCTTTTCTTCTTCTTCCCTACCTTTGGAGACCTTCTTTTTGCCCCTATGTGGGAAAGGTAAAAATTATCTCCTTTTCCACATTGCCAAGAACCAGCAGATCACCGAGTTTTTTGTCCTATTTTGGTATTTAAGTGGACAGCTGGGAGGAGCAAAAGGATCTTAAAATGCCATGCATTAGATACATAAAATAAGGTGATGGGTGAAGGAAACAGGAGAGCAGGGCTAGACAAGAGCTGAGGGAAAGGCTGCTTTATAAAATGAAGTGGCTTTTGGCTCTGGAAGAGCCACATCTGAGTGCTGTCCCAGCCTGCCTGGAGTAGCTGGCTGTGTGTATAGAACGCTGTCGCTTTAAAAATCTATTTACAGTCGCTGTGTCTGTATGGACAAATTATTTTCCATAATTACACGTATTCTTCTAAAAAAAAGATCCCCAGGAGTCCCTCAGATGATAACGCAGTAGAACGACTGAGACACACAACGCAGCATCTCCCTCCCCAGAAGCAGCCATTGAGGCGAGGTGAGCTGAAGCTGCCCCAGCCACAGCAGGTAGCCCAGCACACTCACTTGCTTGAAATGTAGATGTCTGAATGGATACCAGTTCCCTCCCCCCTTTGAACTATCACACCATCCCACTGCTCTGCATGTGCTAGCTTGCCCAGCTGTACCCTTTTATGCCTCTTATAGACAGATGCACAAAACTTTGTGCACTAAACATTAGTTCTGCTTCCAAATTATGCACATTCTCATTAAAATATATTAATATACTCGCAAAACCTGTAACTGGAAGCCTAACTGGACAAGTTGTTGAGCTATGAACAAACCTGGGAATTACACAAGCGAAAACAGAACAAAACCCAAACTGCCGCCTTCAGAAAGATGTGGATTGCATTCAAGCATAGTGGGCTAGAGCACTCTTCACTCCCCATGTATCTCTTTCAAGGCAATTGGAGTTCCTCTTCATTTTACATTGCAGTGGCCGAGATTAAAAGAGATCAGAGTGTCACCCTTTGCTTTTAGATGCTCTTACCCAGTGCCTGTAGCTTACTGCACGTGTACACACATGCACACAACCCTCTCTTTGCTGTTCAAGGCTTCAAATTTATTAACCTTGTGTAACAGTTATAACCAACAAATACAGTAAAGCAATAAATACTGTTGTTGAATATGACAGAGTAAGCCAGGCCAATATTTTATGCCTTTCCACAAAGGCAAACTAGCCTGGAAATGCTTCTGAAAGTGCAAGTGTAAACATGAATCTGGCTCTGAATAGTCACAGGATTTGTAAATAGCTTCTTAATAACCTTTGTCGCTCCTGTGCCTTCATCAGGAGACAATTACACAAGTCTAATATTTCTAAGTGCATGATGCTCTGAAACAAGCTCTGGGATGACATCCAATATATAAATTCCCTTTCACTCTTCTAATTCTTCTTCTTTCCCCTCTTAGACAAGGAGGAGATGGACACACTATATGCTTCCCAGATATACTTAATAGGTCAAAATATTTTTGGTGATTTGTATAAATATTTTGATTTTTGTCTAGTCTAAGCCTCTACAATGCCACTGTATGAGACTGGAATCTTACTTGAGGTAATGCCTATGAAATCCTGCAGTACTGTATCAAGTCAAGAAAATGGAGACATACCTATACAGACATATGAAGCCAGTCTCTAATTATTCTAATTCTGATGTCTAAATATATTATTTTGTGGTGGCAGGGTGAACTAGAGTATTTGGAAATTACCTGACATTCAAGACTGTGAATTCCCATCAATTCAAACCCCTTTGCCCTGTGTCGAGAAAACAGCTTTAACAGTTGAAATGAGTAATAAAAAGAGACTTCTCTGCTCTGCAGATCTCAGTGTGCTATGGAAATACCCTAACAAACATTAAATGAACTGGTTCAGAGACTAGGAGCGGGAGAGCTAGGCAGATCTGTATGACCTAAGGCAGTTTTGCAGGTTGTCTTAGGCAGAAAAGTTTTGTGATCCAAGATAGTTCATTTAAAGCTAGCTAGGCTATCTCTGTACTCAGCTGCAGAAAGCTGGGGAGATTTAATTTCACACAGTTTAAATGACTATAGTATCTATACCCTTTAAGCTAAATTTTTACAGCACTCTTATGGATACAAATACATACTGTGAAGAGATCATTTACCCAATCTCCGTTAGATGTCTGTATTTGGATGAGATAAACCTCACCCTTTTCTCTCCACTGAATGTAGAGGGCTTAGACTTCTAGCTTTGAGATAGACATCTACGTGTTAAAGTCTAATGTAAGGGAGATAAATCTCCATTGCTACCTTTTCAGACAGCTAGAAAAAACCATTCACTTCTCTCAGTGCTATGCTAATTCTGAATCCTAAATGCAGCATTGTAATCAGAAACCTGAATTCATACACAACAGAAATGAGTGTAGGTGATTAGTTGTTGTGGCTTTGTCTCCCTCTGATGGTTGGATTGCATGAGCCTTCGGGGGTATGTCATCTCATTAATATATAAGACATTTTGATCCGTATGTCTCTGGGTGCACTGCTGAGGAACCATGCAGAAATCCTGCATTGCATCAGCATATAGCCTAATAAATGACCAAAGCCACTGCATTCCAGAAAACAGTATTCATTCATTAAAGATCTCAATACCTGAGATCTTTATACAGATAGTGACAGAACTGCCTGAAAAATGAACTACTGCCTTCCCCCACTTTTAGATTCAATCCCTGAATTTGCTCACTGAAGAAGAAGGAGAAGAAGAAATGCTTACCATGGCAAAAGTGTTCAGATACGTGAAGAGTGATTGAGCTCTGAACTCAAAACTACCTCTAGCATTGGACCCCATCTGCCCTGTACTAGTCTGCAAGTCTGAGAAGCCATTCCACTTTGGCCATCTCTTTGGTAACCCTACCAAAACCACATACAGATGGTGTCTGTGGTTTCCAAATTAAGTATTGTAGTCCAAAGCTGTAGAACTGTGTATAGCAATGCTATGTCCTGAGATTAAAACAATTTGTTAATGTAGCCCCTGGTAAAGCCTAGAAAAGAGCATTCATTAATCAAATAAAGACTGTCATCCTCCAATGACAAGGCTTAAAAAGCCAAATCTGTTTACAACTGTTCAGAAGAGCATTAACTATTAGCAAGCAGGAAAGGCGGCCGCTGTCTTCCCCAAATCCTGGCTCAAATTTCAGTCAGCAATAAATAAGGCACTGTGAGCTATTGCTTGTAAAAAAAGTAAACTCTAAATTGCAGGTTGACACATCTTAAAGTGAGATGAGAGTCTAAACCAGATGTAATTCAGGAAGAAGGATTTGCCCAACACAATAAAAACAAAGAAAGATGCTTGATTGTAAATCAGTACCCAGAAACTAGTGGTCAGTTAGAAAAAGTTCAGATACCTTAGTTTAGTGTGCAGATCTCTTTCTATATAGTGTGCACTACCTCTGTGTCTTTCTGTCAGCTAGTTTGAACCTGTTTCTAATCTCCATAGCTACTGAACCTTTCCAATTCTACTAAAGGAACTACATCATCTTTGCTCAGGTTTTGAGTTTATAGCACTTGCATTAGGTAGCATAGGAGGGAGGAGTCTGGCCTCATGCCTGTTAAAAAAGAAGATGCACTTTGGACTTTAAACTGTATCATTGGCTTCTCATTTCCATCAGTTTGCGTGGTGGCGACTTGGGGCTTTTCAGAGATTGGCTCAATACCAATGCAGAAGCAAAAGTGAGTCAGTATACAAGGAGTGAAACATGTGCATCTGGCCCATGTTACACAAAATTAGTAAAATACTTCCAAGAATGTTCCTAATAAAACATTGTATATTTTGTACTGTAGCCCACTCTGTATTGGCAAGACCTAGATTTTTCAGAAAAAGTATGAACAGTTTTAAGGGCTTTAATTCACTCTCTAGTATTGGCCAATGATAATAGGAAGTTTGCAATGACAGAAATCAGGGAGGGAAGAGATTTATTTGACCTCTGCACTACCTTTTCCTCCTTATACTGCAGAACAGTTTGATATAGGGAGACTTCCTGTTGGTCTCATTTTGATTTTAGTTACTTATCTTGGGGGCTATTTCCCTGCCAGAGTTTCTTCACCACATGTTCACACTGAAGCTGTCTAAACAAGTCTCAGGGAAGATGATGAATTTTGCAAGTTTAATTTTCTGATGGCCTTATCAGTTTGTACTATGTTGAGCAAAGGGACCTGACAAAAACTGTATTGGTCACCAGATTCCCATCTCCTGACATAAGCTCCTGTGCTCTGCTTTTCTACTCCCTTTCCAGCAGTCTTTCTAATGACATGCTCCAATATCCGAGTCAGGAACTGCTGCACTGGCTCTTTTGCAGGTCCATCCAGTGAAGCACGTGGTCTGAAACAGTGGTCAGCAGCAGAAGCTTCAGAGCAATGTGCATGAACTCTGCAGTAGGGTCATAATCTGATCTGTGAATATCTCATCCTAATCTCTTACCTAAGGAGAAGGTAACTGCAAGCATGAAGTTTAATTTTTATTTTAGAACATATGTTACAAAAAGTAAATTACAGGGCTGGATAGAATTGTTATCCACCAAGGTGTTTCTCTTCTGTGGACTTTTGCTGAATTCTTGTCCCCAAAGACTCTCTGTTGGTTTTAGTTGAAGCCTCTCTGGTGGAGCAGAGTAGCCTTCATAAAACCCCATCCAGTCTTCTCCTTCAGGGAAGCACTTCAGCTGGAATTCGTTGTTTGTCTCCTGTGTTGACTCAAGAGTCAATGAGTGTTTTGTTTGTGGGCTTTGGATCTCTTTGGGTCACTTTAATTTTTCAGAAAGGAGAGATTGCTGACATACAGAGAAGATACGTGGATATAAACTTTGCACTTACTGCCACCTGCAACAGACAACAGCGAATATGTAGGGCTTGAGAGTATACCTTTTGAAATGCTATGAATTTTAATACATTAGTTCAAAATTTATTCCTAATGTTTCTCTTTTGCAGTTTGAAATAATAGCAAAATATTAATTTCACAATTCTTCTAGTAGACTACCATAATAAAATCAGCTCCCTTTCTTTGTTGAATGAAGACTTTATGAATAACATTTTTTAAAAGCTACACTTGAATTTACTGCATTGAGGAAGCAGACAGTTAGAAATAATAAAACCAGGATAAAAACAGGCTCTCTAGAGATAAGCCTGGGGGCAGCACACCAATGTTTGAGGGATGGTGTGCTAGCAAGGTCCTTCAGTCTGCTGTCTCAGTGGAGGTAGGGGATGGGGATCCATGCGGCAGCAAAGACGCAAGGGTCATGGATGTGTTAGAAACCACGGAAGGGCCTAAGGATAGTCACATAGGAATTAGGGCTTCTCCTCCCAAAAGGGTGGTGGGATCAATAGCCCAACTGATGTGCATCTACACCAATGCACACAGCATGGGCAGCAAACAGGAGGTGCTGGAAACTGTTGTGCAGCAGGAAAACTACGATACAGTTGCCATCATGGAAACATGGTGGGATGACTTGCACAAGTGGAGTGCTGTAATGGATGGTATAAACTCATCAGAAGGGATAGGCAAGGAAGGAGAGGCAGTGTGGTAGCCCTGTGTGTTAGGGAGTATTTTGACTGTCTAGAGCTTAACAATTTTGACAATAGGGTTGAGTGGTTATGGGTAAGAATCAGGGGGAAGGCCAACAAGACAGATATCATGGTGGGAGTCTGTTATAGACCACCCAACCAGGATAAAGAAGCAGACAAAATATTCTATAAGCAGCTGGGAGAACTCTCACAATTGCTAGTACTTGTTCTTGTGGGGGACTTCAACTTATCAGAGGTCTTCTGGAAATACAATAGAGCAGAAAGCAAAGACTCTAGGAGATTCCTGGAGTGTGTGGAGGATAACTTCCTGACACAGCTGATGAGTGAGCCAACTACGGAAAGCACCCCACTGGACCTATTGCTCATGAACAGGTATATGAAATATGAGCATATAATAAATAAAATTCCATTGTAAACATACTGTTGGAATTTATTCTAGTGCCTTTAAGACTAGGTGCATGTGACTCATATAAAACTGTCCCACAGTCAAGACTTTCAAATGTGGTTCTAACTTGCTGCCTGCTATCCTGCTGTAAAGGAGACGGTGTGTTTGCTGTTGCTTGGGTTCAAACATCATACTACCTTTGACTAGTGTGGAATACTGCAGCAGCTTCTATGTTTGCTCACATATACTAATTTTTCCTCTCCAGTCTTTTACGTGTATTCCTGAACACTAAGAGGAAAAGGAACTATTAGTGAGTGGATTACTTGTAGAAATCAAGATACAAAATTTTATTCATTAGCTCCTGCATATAATTTCTAATGCAATGAATTTTTATTTATTTTCAAGTGATGGAAAACCCACCATGACTGTAGGCAACCTGGCCTTGTCATTTGTCATTCATCACTGTGAAAAAATACTGCTGTATTTTCAATTTGAGTGTGTCTAGCTGCAGCTTCCAAGCTTGGAATATTGCTAAGATATTGCTTTATTTTAACAGTAGTTTATTTTTCTACAAAGTTAACCTGTTTTTTTCCAGTTAATCAGGTCACACCATATTACTTTTTCTCAATTTCAGTCTTTGTTCAGCTCTTGGATTGCATCTATTATCATGTACTACATCCATTCATCCACTGTCCTCAACATCACCTACACTCAGCATCCCAAATTCACTCCTTTTTCTGTGTGAACACAGTGCATGAGCCAGTCTCTCTGTTCCAATGAAGTAAATCTCTAACTGGTCCTGAGTCAACTGCTGCCTGCAGTTTCAGTTCTTCTGCAAGGTCCCAGATGCTGGCCAGAGGCAGCCTGTTGTCTGCTATGTTGGGAGATGCATAAGGCTCTTGGAGTGGAGGGTTGTGCTGAGGCTCAGATTATACTGCAAGAAACTGCAGGGGAGGACCTCTGTCAGACAAATGGGATGCGAGTGATTCCTGAGCAACGCATGATCCACCGTCATGTTATTTTCTGAATGAACAACCCCATCAAGGTTTCTTTTTTTTTCTAAGCACTGTTGCAATGTTGCAACCTACCAAGCAGTGTTGTAACCCACCAAGAATTAAAGTTTTTTGTCTTCATCCATGAACCCATGTTTTGTGAAGTGCTGTCTCTGAATGTGGAGTAAAACCGTCCATTGAGTTTTCAGGCTTCTCTGCTCTGCCTTTTACAGAGACTAAACTAGTTCCTTGCTTGCTTCAGGATCCATAGACCGTCAAAGTGGCCTAAAACCACATCCCCTCTAATCCTCTTTGGTACCGTGCTGATTATGGCTTAATATTTACGGAGTTTCAAGTGCTGAGCATTCAGGGTGCAAGAGACTGAAAAGTTGAATATGTCCAGACAGGGAAGAAAGAGAGGTTTGAAAAAGCATAAAAAGCAGTGGAAGTCAAATGACATTCTTTCTCCCTTTCCTCCTCCCTTCATGCACTCACACAGATTTTGCCTTCTTAAGCACTTTTCCACTGACCTTTTTTTTTTTCCTTTCCCCTTTTTATTTCTCTCTGTATATACTGAGGGGAAAAAAAAGGTACACAGCCATTTTTATGAGAATGTTGACTGAGGGTGGTCACCATCTGTGCAAACTGTCTGAAATTGTGACTTCCTCTTCGCCTTCTTTTCCGTCAGAGAGAAAACCTTACTTCTTAGATAATCTGGGGAATATTATTACCCATCACCCTCACCACGATCCTTCCCCTCACTGCCCCCCTTCACATGATTGGCATTTTCCAGTCAAAACATGCTTCTCTCTTGCCTGAAAGGGCTTCTTTAATAAAATAGACATCCTGTTTAACATTTGAGGAGGTGACTAGTTAGCACCAGAAGCTCTGATGTGATTATTTGGGTATTGAAACACAGAGGCCTAGCATGGTTGTTTAATTAGCACAGCAAATAATTAAATTTACCACTTATTTACAGGATAAAGAATTTGCCCCTCCTCTTCCCTACTCTCCCTTCCTCCACTGCTGCACATTAGACTTTTAGAAACCTAGAGGATGACATCTAGGCCCACAGAGTTTTGCAGTTTAGCGTAGATATTTATTAAATTTGCCTAACTAAAACTGGACAAACCTCTAATGTTCATCTCTTATACTAAGGCTTTTCCAGTACAACTTGTCTTGTTGAAGACAGCACTGCCCCAGGTGCTGTCATTCCTCACTATCTGAAGGTTAAAATGCTTTCACGTGGGTGCTTCCTAATAAACTTCGGGAAAAATCAATGGGCTGAGCTCAGCCCCCCTGGTTACTGCTAACCTGGCTGATTTTACCTGAAGAGGGTTTTGGAGTTCTGCCAGCAAAAATGAACTGGTGGTGGTCTATGCCAGAAAGGTGCAGTAAGGGCACTGAACAGTGGGAAAGGATGTAATTATCTGTACAGCTGCTTGTGAAATGGACTTCTGCCTATAGTCTTATAGACAGACATCTTCTAGATCTATCTGTGCCTACTGAAACAGTCACTACTCTCCCCAGCATCTTGTTTCTGTCCATGTGGGATCTGGCAGCCCTTCAGACAGGCTCTCTAACCCAGCCCTGGCCAAAGGAGCCAGACGAACTTCAGGGGATTGCTCTGCCAACTCTTCTGTCTGAAACAAGGCAAAGTCTGGCAACCCTGAGCAGAAGAGAAGCAGGGAAGACAGCCTGTTCAGCTTGTATTAATTACTGACAGAACTGAGACCATGGTCAACTGGTTTAGCTGTGTTAGGGGTTTGCAATAATTTACCTGCAATATTTGCTCTTTTCTGATGCAGGCAAATCCTCACAACTCATGCTGAGTTTGGAGATATCCATCCCCCCAAATGATCCTGATCTTAAATATGCTTATAGATTGTACTTAAATTTATTTTCAGCCTTCT
This sequence comes from Egretta garzetta, assembly GCF_000687185.1. Taxonomy (NCBI): domain Eukaryota; kingdom Metazoa; phylum Chordata; class Aves; order Pelecaniformes; family Ardeidae; genus Egretta; species Egretta garzetta. The sequence continues at coordinate 1,698,749 of NW_009259588.1, forward strand.
GTAATTTATTATCACCACTATTTTTACACTGTTATATCCCACTGGTTCTAACAATGACCTTCACACTTCTGTGTTAGCTTCTGTGTAGAATTTTATAAACGCTTTTAATGCTACACAGCAGCTTGGCTTCTCAAAATGCTGTGGGAGCCGTGCATTATGGTTCTGGATCTCGATGTGAGTTAAGAGAATAGTCTAATGAGTCAGAGTTGTAACTTCTGATCAAAAAGTTCTATTATGGAGAAAGTTGCAGAGACAACAGGGAGGCTGGTTGAATTTGTACGCATTGGTTTACTCTGTGACCCTCTTTCAGGCACTCTTTCTAAACCACTCAGATGTGTGCAAAGCTACCACTGTACAGTGAGGAACTCCTTGCAAAACTGGAAATGAACATTTGAGATGATATTTTTGAAGCATGATCTTTCAGGTTTTTTTGGTCAACTTTTCTTCTCTGTGGATTCTCCTCAGAAAGAAGTTATTTTTTCTTCAGTGTTCTTCATTTTTCTGCTTCATTTTGCATTCTTGGAAAGCAGTAATGGCTATTTTAGCAAAGCAGTTCAAGCTCTGTTGCTGAAAAGAACTAGCTAAAGATGATTTTCGGTGTAGCAATTAAGAGAAAAAATCTTATTGTAAGGCTTGGACCTCACAACATCCATTTGTTCTATTGCAGGTGAGGTTGCCATGTTGTTACATGAAGGAGGTGGACTACAGCCAGAGAGTATGACTCCTGGTAGACCTTTCTTAACAGCACCAGAGCATCACAGGCTCTCTCTGATTGCATGGCCTCCTGTACCTGCATCAGCTAGTCAGTCAGACAAGCAAATAGTCCTCCAAACTGAGGGACCTGATTTTACATTAATGGTACAGAGAGAGACAGTAGAATGGGGAGGCAAATGCTTGATGAAGAGAAACTGTGGGAATGTCTCTTTTAAGTATTGAACCAACAGTGTGTATTTTGAACAAACATACTTTTATTCCCATCATTTGCTCACTTTTTCTCTAGGAAGAGCCACTACCATGAATCTTCTCTCCTGCCTTGTGAAGCGCAGATGCGTTCTCATTAGAGTAAATCAGCATCACTTAGCAGTATAAGCGAAGCTTGTAAAAACAATGGTCTTGTTTTGCTTACCCTGGTGTAAATCAGGATTAAGCTAGCTGACAGCAACAGATTTATACTGATGCAAAACTGAGGTAAAATCAGAATAATGCCAACTGACTTGAAGTATATTCTCCTATGTTGAGGCTATCGATGACAAGGTTTACATTTCATCTGAATTAATCTTTAACTACTTGCCTGCTAGACAAACAGAACAAATAGTCATTAGTCTTTTCATCTCAGCAAAATATGACACTGGCTTGAATTTAAAAGGTGTGCTGTAGCATTTTATGTATGCAAAGTCAAGCATCCTACCCAGCACTGAAGCTGGTTAAACAATTACTCCACTATGTTCCAAGAGGGACAAAGGCAGAGGAGCGAGGACTTGCTGAATGTTTGCACTGCATGAAGGAGAGGGGTCTGTTAAAACTGCAGTTGACACAGTTGCACTTTTGAATCAGTAAAATATATCTTGAAAAATGGTGCAGCGTTTGTCACTTGGATACTTTCCTGCTGCACTGCTTTTAGGAGAGATATGATTGGTATCTCAAAGTTCTCAGTTACATACCACCCTGAAACCACATTGTTATCTTCTACAGAAACAAACAAACAACTTAGCCTGACCTATAGTTTAATGCGTAAAAAAAAAAAAAAAAAAAGAAAAAAGAAAGAGAGATGGTCAATGGCTAGTGCCCCACTGTAGTAATAAAATGTCTAGACAGCAATTAACATCCATTTCCCTTAAGAATGCAACTGTGTCATCAGCAAATCTTTACTACTTTGCAAGGGACCAAACTAAATATGTTTAATCATTAATCAATTTCCAAAATCTGAACAGGATTTGCTTTTCATGGGCTTTGTCTTCAAAACTGCAGTCACTTTATGAGAAAAAAAACAAACCTAAGGGGGGATTATTTTGGCCACAGGCCAGTGGGTGAGCCTGCTTAGAAGATCACTGGTGCTGTGTCTTGTTTGGGAACATTGCACTCTTTCTGCATACGTTAGCACTTTCAGTTTCCTCGATTCTTTTCTATTTCCTCTTTGTCTGTGTGTATTCATAGCAAGCAGCAGTGGCTGAAAGCACCAAGCAGGATTCTGCGCACAGACCGGTCCTGTAATAGCTGGCAACTGTATCTGTCTTGTGAGCTGGCTTTGAGAAATACCTCTCTTTCCTCCCTCTTTGAGCGGCACTTCTCTTCCCCCAGAATTATTCTCCCAGCCAATGGTGAAGTCTCTCACAGGTCACCGATTGCTGCGCTCGCATGGGATCACACTAAACTTCCTGTCAAGTACAGGGAGCAGGAAATTACTCTTTAGCTTCCTACAATTAAACAAAAAAATCACTGTGCTCCCACCACACACAACTACCAAAAGGGTTTTAAGCCCATCAGGAAAATAACATTATACGTAGCATAAATAAGGAGGGAATGTGATTGACAGAACCATGATAACTGCAGTAAACAGAAACTACTTTAAGTCCACTGATGCCAGCAGTGGGTTTACCCTGATTTACAGTATCATAACTGAGCTCAGCCTCAGGCTCTGGCGCGTTCACTGAATACATCAAAGAACTTCCCGAAGAGGAAAATGGCACAAGCTGATATCTTTTGGAAACTCCTCTGGTTTTTTCACTTTGAGAACTGGAAACTTCTCCTTTTAGCTTATACCCTGCTTCAGAATGCATTGTTCTTGCCAAATGAGTAAGAAATGTGAGGATTACTGCACTGGAGAGATGGCATTTCTGGAACACCGCACTGTTTGGCAAGTCAAAACATTTTATTCTGCACCCAGGGAATAACATAGACAACACTATGCTTTGCATACAGGTTTTATAAAGTTTATTAATAAAGAAAACAATTTTGACAGATCACTAGTTTCCCACACATAATACAAACTCCATATGAAACAAATGTCACAACTATGTAGAAAAGGACATGTTGCTTTGGTTTATCTACACTATTTAGGTAACTAGATTGCACATGATGGTGCTAAAAAGAGCCTAGAAAGAGGGATGGCAGCCGCTGGGCTGAATGCTAGCCACCAGTACAGCTTCCAAGGTAGCAAGGATCTCTTCAAGCAAATATTGTTCAAAACCTCTGCATTTGTGAAAGGAAAGTAACCTGTCATCTTTATTCTTCCAGCAACACTCATTCTGATGGAGATGTCTCAGGATGTGGGTCCAAATTGGAGAAATAAATCATTACAGCAAGGCATACTGCCTGGCACCCCACGCAGCAGCCGTGCTTGAGGAGCAGAAAGAAGGGAGGGCAGAGGATGCAGAAAACAGGCCTTCATGAAGGGCTCTGTAGTTAAATTTAGCTGGTGCAACAGCTGTATGCCAAAGATGCCTTCCTCTCCACACAGCTGGTTTTCCTTCTTGCAGTAACCAGGGCACTTGGGGGTGGGGTGGAGGTGAGGGTAGTTTTGGGAGGGGCCAGAGTTGTGTGTGGTGTCTTCTGGAGCTTGCCTTGACTTGGGATTGAGATGTAGTAAGGATGTACGCATGGAGTTGAGAGTTTGGAAGCACTGTCAAACCCCCAGACTAGACAATGTAGTCCTTACAGTATGATTGAGAGATAAATGGCATTCCAGCTTGAACTGATCTGCAATTTGCCTTTAGAAAAACCAGTGCAAAGGTACTGCAAAACCTTATGCTCCCTGGAGTACAATATTTTATATCTGAGTTTCCCATAAATGGGTGTTTCTTTAAAAAAAAAAAGAGTTCTAAAAATAATTGTTCAGAAAATGCATCTGGACAGAGGAAAAAAGTCCATGAGTTCTTCTGAATATTTATCTCTTCTCTTTGCATCTTATGCGTAATTGTTAAACTTTTTTTTTTTTTGGCTTGCAAAGGATGTCACCTCCTTAAAGATCTTTGAAAAATTAGCATAATTGTCCATTATCTTAGTCCCTTATTCTCTGCCTTTCAATATCTGCTCCTCCTAACATTTCACAATATATCAATCTCTGATCCTTGGCACTAGTACAATTCATTTTCCACAAGATGTTATTGAGATTGTAAATAAATGCCACAGCATCAAGGGGCAGACAAGACGGAGCCTGTCAGATCTGGAAGTCTGCAGCAAAGTTATAATTACAGCAGAGTAGTGTGAGGTGAGTTCTTTGCATCCATAGATTTAATTGTCATCAGCTGCTGGGCAAGTAAAGCATGGGGAAAAGAAGATGGAGAGTGATGGGGCTAAAGAGTATTACCAAATATGTCCTAGGTTGTTTTTACAGTTCCCATTACTTAACTCATAAGCCATCAGCAGAACAGCAAGAAGCCCTATGCTTAAATGGTAGTGTTTCCACAAAGATGACCTTTTGTACCGAAAGTATTTTATTTGCACAAATTCTGAAAAATATACTCTTGTAAACTGAGCTGGAGTAAAATAAAAACTAATTTTCAGGCCTAATTTTTAGAGAGGTCATGCTGCTCTTGCAGTCAGCTTAGGTGCATGGCACTTCAGTTAGTGTTAACGCATAGCAGCATTCTGAGGGCAGGAGTAAACTAGCTCTGCTCAGGCTGAGAGCTCAAAAAAGGCAGTGTGAACATGGTAAACACACTGCTGCTCCAAAACGAATGTGCTCTGCAAACTACTGCATGTCTATCTTTCCTCTCAACGTTTCCAAAGTGCTTTTTTCTGCAAATATTAGGACTCATTTTTACCCCTTTATATTGGGCAGAGTGCATTTTTATGTCACTGCTTCAGTAGGATTAATATGGAAATATTACTTACTAACAGTCAAGCATCAGAATCTGGCCTGATAGGATCTGCATATCAGTGTTGTGAGTAATATTGTCTGCATCCACAAAACCACCAAAACAGAGCTCAGCCTGCTTCAGTTATCTGATGTTTTTGCTGCGAGATCTCATTATCTTGGAGTTGAAGATGAAAGCGACTTGCAGAACTTTTCTTCAACTGTACGCATGAGTTAAAAGGCTAAGACTTTGGATGTGAAGACAGTCCAAACTTTCCTAAAATTCTGCTTAGATTTGGATTCAGGCTTAGGGCCTAATATATGAGGCTAAGATAGACCATCAGTTGGGGCATAGACCCTTCCAGTGTTTGTTAACGAAGTTTTATATCAGAGCCTCAGATAAGATTTCATGGCTAATGGTTATATATGTCACTAAGCATAGAAACGGTTAGAAAATGTCTATCAAATGATGCCTGGAACTAAAGAAAAGATAATGGAAGATTGTTGTAATGTGTTTGCTGGTCATTTGTTGTTTTCCAAGCTGTTCTACCATTTTTCAAGGGATTTCATTTTACTTGCCTGGAGGATTTCTTGCACAGATTGAGGAGTGCTTCTGTGGTCAAAGAAAGTAGAGAGTCAACATGATGTCCCTCTCAGATGCCACTGTTCAGTAAGAACGTTACATACCTCAAATACTTCTCAGTGGTGAAAAACAGTACTCAGCATTCTTTGCAGTTTGTCATCAGAATGGGTGGAATTGGAGATGGAAAAGACCCACTAGGTCATACAGCCCCTCAAAAAAGATGTAAAGGATTATTTCTTTTACAACATATGTGTATGCTTTAGAAAATATTTTAGAAATTAACATTTTAGAGATCATGAAACATAAGTTTGCAATTCAGCTCCACAGCTCTTTCTGGAAGTTCAATGTTTGTCGCATTTGGCATTGCATGAAAAGCTTCGTAAAGGTTCCTAGAAAGTGGAAATATGTCAAAATACCCATTTTCAAATGGAAGCCTCTGCATTTTGCTTCAGATGAAGTGGGAAAGTCGTCTTCAGATGAGAGTATTTTTCAGGGATATGAGATGCAGCAGTCCAAAACCCTAACCTGCATGCAGTATAGACAAAATCTCATCCCAGATACCTCTGAATCAAGCTTACTGGGGATTTGAGTACAGATATTCAGGGCAATGTCTTAATCTACTGGGATGTTCAGGGCAAGAATTGTATTCATTTTCTTCCAGATTAAAACTTTTCTGAAATGGATATTTGCATAATGCTTGAGTTCCAATCAGCTTTATAAATGCACTTCCTATTCCTAATGAAATAAAAACTTTTTAAATTTATGAGGTATTTGGTAAGATACTATGATGGATGATATAACTAAGAAAAAAGTCTTCTGTGGAACCATGCCAGGAATTTACATCTGGTTAGGTACCTGTCTGAAAATAGAATTGAGAGATCTTATTGGGAAGTATTTGGTATTCCTGTGGTCTTACATTGAAGACATTCAAATTTATTATGCAGTGTCAAAATAAACCTTCTAAAATGGGTAGGGTACAACTATGAATGTTGCCATTGAATATTACTTGTATTTTAAATAAATAAATGATTGACAATACAAAAAGTAGCATAAAAATTTCTCAGAGTGGGGTAGCACACCCCAGTTTTCTGGCATAATAAACCCCAGAAAATTAATTTGTCAAGTCAAGGACACTATACTTGTGAGCTTAATAATTTGTTCTTTTAATTGTATATATGATGAATGGAAAAGGAAATGTGGTATTTTAACATTATAAACCTCACTGGAGACCTTAATGCAAGGTTCAATTGCTCTGCAATATATACACATAACCTTTCTACCAACCATAAGAAAATACATGTTCATATGAAGCTTGCAGGCTCTGAAGTAAAGTTTTTGCCTAAGGTATTTTACAAATACTAAGTTTACAAGAAAATATTAAGGAAAAAGAAATAAGAAATAATTTAAGAGAAGTTTGAAAGTGAATTTGCAACTTGGTTCATGATTCCAGTAGATTGCTCCTTAACTGAAAAGAATGTGTTTAGCAATTGCTGTTGTAACTTTACAAAATTTACTATACTTTCGCTGGAAAAACAATCAACTTCTCAGGCTGTAATTTATTTTTTCTGCTGGTACAGTCTAGTGTTCTCAGCTTGTGGGCATGAAAAGAACACATTTTAATGCAGCTATTCTTTTAAAGAAATGCATCTGTAACATTCAAGAAAATTTGCCCAAAGAAACCTCGGATGATTTTCTAGGAACTACAGGTAAGCATGACCTACGGTAACTTAGTACTGGGGAAATCAAAGGTTGATATGGAAGGTCTATGGAACAAAGAGGGCTGCAGATCATTATGTGCTTTTTCAAATGGAGTATCTTCTCCTTAGAGCATTTTAGAAAATATCTTTTAGCATTTAACAGACAGAACCTGTAAAGTATGTGGATAACAAATGAGACTTAAAATTTACTACAATTCTAAATTTATCGCTATCCTTTTTAGAGAAATGGGAAAACATTCCATACTAATCAATAGAGAACAATAACTGAGCTATAAAATTGCAGGTTACTGAATTGTATGTTACTTAAAATACTTCATGGGATTTTTTTCGTTATTCATTAAATTCTTTGAGACTTTTTCATAAGGAGAGTGTTGGATGACAGAAGAGGTAGACAATAGGCATCAGCAGTGTTGAATGAAGCTTGCAGACGTCTTTAATGCTTTCCATCCAACTCCATTAATTTAAGAGGTGTTAGGACACATTTAAAGACTGACTTCATCCTCTTTTATTTTCCTGCTAGTGACAAAAGAAAAATAGGCTCATGTCTTATGGAAGGTTTTGTTGAACAGGTTCATAACTTACATGGAAGATGTATGCCCAAGTTGCAAATGTTAAGTTTCACAGCTCACTCTTGGAGGGTGATACTCACCCTGTTTCTCTTGGGGCTCACAGAAATAATTTTTTCATGTTTTAGGCCAAGCTTATGATCTCTCTTGGCAGCAGAGCACACCTGCTTTTCAAGTCCTGTACCTATCAAGGACCAAAAATTCCTTTGTGTAGGTTATGTAGCAGCTAGAATCTCTAACAGATGGAGGTTATAAAGGACATATTTGGATATGGTGCATCCAGTCTGCCCAGTCTCCCAGTCAGATTCTTCTAGCAAGATAAATTGCTCAGCTACTGCACGTCAATCCTTAGAAAAAAAAAGGAAGAAACTTCACTGACTACTTCATTTTTAAAACTTAAAATTTTCTATTAGAATTTTCAAGTATGCACCATTAAGCTTCTGAAGATTTTAAACAGATGACTTTCCTGTCTGAATGCTGAACTCCACTGAAGTGATCTGTTTTAGCCCTGGATCCTTAGATAAGGTTGCATAGCGCTTCTGTCAGACAGGTGATTACTTGTGAATAGCATAGAGAGAAAGAGCACAAAATAATAATGGAAACAGCTTTAAATACAGGGGAAGGTCAGATCTGGCTGGATGAAGGTAGCCAAGAGTCAATATGTAACACTGGGGAAACAGTCAAGTCACAGCATTTGCTAGCTTTTAACAGAGAGGAAATGACAGGAGAGTCACTCCCACAACTTGTGATACAGGACACTGGTGGCAGAACCTGGAAGATTTAAGGAACTTTTGCTGAGGATTATGTACCTACCATGGGACACTAGGTCTACATATGGACCTTGCTATTTGGGGACCTTGGGCTTAACACTGTGGTAATGGGTTTATCTCCACCAAATAGGCAGCTGGCGTACAGAGAAAGCCAGTAAGTGGCAAACACTGTTCTAGTACATCCTTCCTTCATGGATTAATAGCAAAGGCTATAATCCTCTTGATGCCACCAGCCAAAAAAGCTTCTGTCACTTGGAGAAATGATAAAATCTGGGGAGTCTGGTGTTAAAAGTGTCGTGGGAAAACACTGACAGCAAGCTCCAGCGTGATGCAGTTTCTCTGGCTCCCTTTGGCTGAGTGTGAGGCACTGCTGTGAGGCACAGCGGCGCTTAGGCTTGCAGTGCAGCTGTAGCTGTTTGCCCAAGAGCAGGTGGGACCCAAGTCAGGCAGCAGAGGCAGCCCTTAAGGTATGGCCCAGGCCAGGAGGCGGCTGGCACTGCTGGCTCCCAGCCCTGCAAACCCTCCCTCCATGCCCTTCGGTCCCCAGTAGAGCATTTTCTCTGCTTCTTACCCTACCTGTTGCATGAGAGAAAGCTGGTTTTATCCTTTGGTGAGTCTCTAGGTTTTCCCTATCTTGGTAGCCTAAGAGTGTGCTGGTACCGAGCTTTCCTCAGTGTCTCTGCACACCATTTCAGAATTTTCCATGGAAGGAGTAAGGATTGCAATAAAAATCTTCACATCTTTCATCATGGCACTGGAAGCTGGGGTAAATTCTGTACATGGAACCAGCAAAACTTAGTCACTTTAATGGAAAGCGAAATTTGCACTTGATTGGAAGATGTACAGCATAATTTAGTTGAAAAACATAACTCCCCTTTGAACCGTTGATAATAAATAAATTTACATGCCCTCACCGATTTCTACCCAAAAGACCTTTTATTCCCATGAGCCACTAGCAGTTTTGCAGGTCGTGACTGAGATGCATTGTAAGTATCCCAGGGAAGACTTAAATCAGTGTTTCTAGACCTATCCTTTTATGAAAGTTAGCATCCTTTTGTGTAAGATGCTAGCACAGATTTTGGGTGACTCTTTGCCATGCCACACTCACATGAAACACCACCCACCAACACCCACACTCACTTTACGTATCTGATTCAGTCCCCTGAGTGGACTATCTGAAATCCTTACCATTCCTGACTATGTCATATTGGTGCTATTCAATCTAAAATCAAGACAGAGAGAGTTTATCAGAAAGGAAATCACATTTTCAGTCTCTCTGTAAGTATGCCGCAGAACTGTGATGTTGTAGCATTAGCTACTTAGCTAGAAGTGGTGCTTACTCTAAGTACCAGCACCCTGACTGGTTTGTTAGTTCCAGTTCTGAAATTCTTTACCTACTTTCAGTCTGATAATGTCCTATGTTTGGAGGGTCTCACAGTTCACTGAACCAGTTCAGCCTAGATCTAAATCTAAATAAACATGAGGCTGTCTTGTCTCTTACGCAACTCTCATGCACAAAATTCCCAATAAAAGCCTGTAGGATCTATTTAAGTAACTGCCATCCATAGCAGCAGAAAACATAACCAAGTACTGAGGAAGCTCAAACAATAAACTTGCAAAACACACAGACACACAAAAGTATCAAACAATCATTAGGCATTTCCTGAAGAGTCCTGTCTACCTTGGCCACCCATGAGCTCTTTGCCTATTATTCAAGACAGCTGGCCTAAAAAAGGGATCTGGCTTCTGCTTATATTTATTAAATCTGCAGGAAGGGCCCATCAATCACAACAATGGGTTTTAAGTGTTTGCTGGGTGAGAGGAGAGTCCCATAAGCAGTCTTTGAAGTGTCTTTTGCTGAAGGTAAACATCTGAAGAACATAAATAGCTGCTCTTCTTTCCAATGAGTGACCTTGTCAAAGTGGGTAGAATGGAGAGACGGGGGAGGGGTGCCATCATGAAAAGGAAAAGCAATAAAGGATTCCTTATGACAGCAATTTGCACATTTACTGCTCTTTGATATGTTAACTAGATTTTGCAAAATGGAATTCTTTGTCTTTTAGAGGTCCTTGGGCAGTGATAGCTCACAGTCAGAACAATGTTTTGCAATAGGCCTAATGCATCTTCTAATTAATAAGGTAACTTGGGCAACCTCTGTAAATCAGTGACATTATCATTATAACAGGACACAAGTGAATAGTTGTTTATAAGGAAGGAAAGATGCTCATAACAGCAGTATCATTATTTACTGAGCTCATTGACTACAGTGAATTGTATTGAATACAAGGGGATCAATAGGTTATGGGCCCTGTTCACTAAACTTTTACAAGCCATTTATGAACCTTTGATTCTAGAAAACAGTGCTCCTCCATTCAGAAATTTGGGAATGTAGCATTGACAATTTTGAGTTTTCATACTCAGCACAGGATAAGACAATGTGATGCAAATTCTCCTGTTGCACTGAGAACAAATGTGCAGGTCAGTAAGTTCTCTCAAAGGAACAAGAAAATATTTTTGAAGAATAAAATATAGAGGCATGGATGGATGTAGTCTCTATGGGAAAGCAAGTAGCTAATAAGTTAGCCTACAGAAACTAAAAATAATGATATTTTATTTAGATATACAGTACAGTAGGCAATGTATGGCGTGGCAACCCCATTAGCAGACAAAACAGTTGGACCCTGAGATGTGGGCAGCAAACTCAAGATTCTTTCTTGGAAGTAAACTCGCTTGTTATATTCCAAACTACACTATGGTGAGTGAGTGAGCATTTTCACTTGCCTGTATATAAACAAAGGAAGCTGTATTTCAGCAGTAAGCAAAGCAATTCACATAGATTAAGCAGAACTATCTAGGTATGCTGTATGTATTTATATATAAGTATTGTAGTAACTAGACAATACAGAGCAGTAAGAGTACTTAGCTCCTTCAAAATAGAGTGCTGCCCCTTGTTTTAGTGAGTATGTCTCCTAATGTTCTGGAGGGGTGTAATCAGTTTTTTTCTGCATTTAACAGTATGAGCCATAGACAAGATCAGGGCCATTATGGGGTCAGTTTTGTATCACTTATCAGCAGTCCTTGACAAGATTAAGCTTTCTTACTGAATTTCTTTTCAGCTAGCTATTTTCCATACCTTGATCTCATACTAGCTTTATTTCTGTAACTTTAAATCCCTTTTCCTTTTTTTGTTGCTCTTGAGATATTTACCTCACTTTCTTTAGTTCCCATGGGTCAACACCATGGAATGAGGTTCAAGGTGAGGTGAGAAGTTGGGAGAGAGATAATCACTGAGACGATAGAAATAAATATTTCAGAACATTATCCCTACTGTAAGCCTGCACCAGTCCTGCACCAGTTCACTTCTGGATTTGACTGGGAGCTGGATCTGGTCCATAATTTACTGCCTCTTGCCTATACAATCCCACAAACCACAAAGTTTGTGGTAGAGGGAAGGGGGAAAAGAACCAGACAAAATTCTAGTTTGCACTGTCCAGTGTTGGAAGTGATTTACCCCTTACATTGGGTCCTGGCAGGGACACAGCCCTGCCTTGAGGTGGAGGACCACTCTAGACACTAGCTTGCCAAAGCTCCTCCTCAAGCCTGGTGAATGTGCTGGGCAATGCTGAGGCTGAGTAAAGCCAGGTGACAGCAAAGGCCTGCATCTTCCCTCATCGTTCCTGCATGGGCTGCTTGTACTCAAGTAACGAGCAGTCCTTGTTCTGATGGAAAGAAGAGACTTCTGCTGTAGATGATATTACAGGGAGGGGAAATGTTGTCACCTACTAAGAGCTGGAAATGTAAATGACAGCCTGCACATTCACAAATGTCTACCCACGCTGAGAGACTGTGGCTGGCCCTCAGCATCCCATTTAACTACATCAGTCACAGATCAGAGTTACAGCCAGTGAAGTTCTTGGTTTTCTTAATTTCCTTCTCTCCATTTCTTCAGGATTTATCCTTGACTTTTTTCTTGAAATTTGGCTGGAGACTTTTTTCCTTTCCATGTTCTGAGCATGCATCCATCATGACATGGGTTGGTGTCACCCTCTAGGGAATTGTCTATTATCTCTCTCTTAGTATTATTTCTTTCCATGATCTTCTCCCTGTGAAAAATGCTGTGTGGATTTTTTTTTCTCGCTTTACTCTAGCTCTTCTTGTACTAAGCATCTTTGCTAGCAAAGGCAAGGTCTAAGAAATATATTCCTTGTTCTGGGAGAAAGACGAATTTAACACTAAAACAGAGATGCACATAAGCCAGCAGCCCAGTATCTGTGGCTGGCTGAGTAAAGATGATGGGTCTGAGTACCCTTTCCCATGAGGATTCATCTGTCTCTGAATGTTGTGCCTCTGGCCTAATCCATACCATTAAAGGCAAAACCATGTAAAACTCCTCATTGTCCATGACCAAGCAATATAATCATCAGGTTACTCTCTGCTCTCTAGTTAGATTCCACTGAAGTCAGATTTACACCAATATCAGTGAGAGCAAAATTAGGGGAAACCTATAGTTGCTGTTAACCTTTATCAGCATCACCCAGTAGTACTGAGATGGTAGCATTAGCAAATACAACACAAGGCTGATCTTCACTAGCCATTGTCTCATTTACTTTTTGCTGATTTATTGCTTGACTAATGACACAATAGATTTTCCCATTAGTTTATTATTATTATTTATTATTGGTATTAGTGTTATCCTGGAAGAAAATGAAAATAGAGAACTGACCTCTTCTCAGCACAGCATATTATTTTCAGGAGTTCAGAAACACTGCACAGAATGGACAGTTTCCATTTCACCAATGTTCAATCACTGGCATTTGTCTTTTGTATCCCAGAGCAATTGCATAACTCTAATATTGACCTTAACCAGAGCCCTTTGTTTCTCACCCTAACAGCCAAAAGCATTAAAAATGCGTGTTTACTTAATTTGTCCTGGCATGCAGTGTAATTACAAGCAGTTTGTTTTCTCTGTTGTAAAATATGGGCTAGAGAAGGAATAAAGTAATGTGGAAAATTAACATTGTGATGTACTGTATAGTGGAATAACACTAAAAACACTTAGCTGTGTTAGTACTGGAGGTGCTATTTGTGTTGTGTGCAAGAGCAATAAAGAATTAAATGCCTCTTTCTAAACTATATTTGCATGATTTTCAACTGCAGTAAAATTAATCTGAGCTGCCTCCGAGTACGAAAGAAAAAAATCAAAGTGCAAATAGAACTGAGCAGCACTCATGCAGCCTTTAAAGTTGTATTTTTCTATTTTGTGAATTCCAGCACACTGTTTACTAATGTCTGTGCTTCTTACAGAACTGGGCCAGGCAAATACATTTAAAGATTCCCATGCTGAGTTTAGCACTAACCGAAGCTGTGCATTTGGTATGGTTATGGCCACATCGACAGGACCTTTCTGATGTGACAGCAGGTCTGGGCACAGAGGAGGCTAGTGTGGCAAGGTTGTTTGCTAGGCTATTTTCCTTCCTCATGTCTCTAGAGTAAATATTTCAACTAAATGTAGAATTACTCCACATCTCTGCTAATTTCTTCTATTAAAGATTCACTTTGTCCCCTCTCCTTCCTTTGTAAATCCCCCCTTTTCTTTGTGAAGTCATAGTGCTGTCATAATTACAAAAGTAAAAATATCAGCTAAAGTCATGAGAATTAGAGGAGTTGGTTCCTGTTTGTATCAAAACAGACAAGAGCAAAAAAACCCCTTCTCTCTCAATTTTTTTGCTATTTTTTTTTTCTTCTGCCTTCCCTTTCACGCTTTCTGTGGAAGAATTTAGAGAATGAAATAACATGAGTTTCATTTACCACCATTTAAGTACATTTGAAATGTCAAAAAATAAAAATAGCAGGGGAAAAAAACATACCAAATCACTCCATTTTGACTGTAAGAGGATTTTTTTTTTTCCTTTTTTCCTCAATAAATTTTTCCTCAGAGATATTTGTTAGAAAACAGACCTCTGGGTGAAAGCAAACATTTGAGCTGTTTGTTGCTATTCTTTTTTTTTCTTTTGTGGAAAACCGCACCATGCAAAGAAATGCACTGCTTTCCTAGTGTGAGACAGCCACTCTCTCTTTGCAGAAAGGTATGTTCAGTCTCCTTGTTCTGGCCTCTGTACAAAAGAGTCTATCCACTTTGTCATCCGACTCATTTATATTTTTTAAGAACAAGTTGGGATGAACCTGGAAGACATGGGAGCTTTTATCAGCAGTCAAGAAGAAATCCAGCTTTAGCCTACTGCAGACTGGAGCTAGGAAAGTCATTAGATTAACCTCTCTTGACAGGTCAGGCTCAGCAAATATTCTTAAAAATAACTCTTCCAGTAATTTATGACCTTTGGGGAGCATAATCAATAGTGTTAAGAGGAGACGCAGCCAGACAGCACTTCCTGGTAGGAGAAAGTTTCTTGTCTTTGTAATGTTTGCATTCTGTCTGCTTGTATGCAATAAGACTGACTTGCCAGTGATATCATACCCCTTTTACTCCATCAGTTTTGGAGACATACATTTTTATTGTCAACTTACCGTCTCCTCTGTTATTTCATACAGTACCTAATTCCAACAAAAACCAATGCACAAATGTGATTACAAAGTAAGGGGAAAATGCACAGTTCATTTTCTTCCCCATTCCCTCTAACCTCTCTGGATCATTTGAGGGAGAATTGTTCTCTGCCCCAGGATGTCGTAATGCAAAGTCTTAAACATATACTTCATTTTAATGCACTCATAGTGCTTAATTAAGCACATTCTTACATCCCCCTAAGATTGGCACCTAGGGGAATTTTATGCTCTCTCTCTTTAAAAAAAAATAAATATTTTTTGTAAGGTTGATAAACTATGCAAGATTTGAACATGCAAGTGACAATATTTCTGTATTTTTTAGTTTTAATTTTAATGCATTTTATCACTGGTGAGAGTTCCTCTAGCTTTTTATATAATAAAGAGCATTGCCCTGGCTATTCAAACATAGAGCCATTCCTTCAGGGTTCAGTATTGAAGTCCCATTTTCTGAAACTGGAGATCCTCAGGAGGATACATTGATTTCAGTGGGGCCTCACATTCACTGTGTACATGCACATGCTCTAGCCCCATGGACCTGCCCGAGGCAGGACTACTGCCCATCTTTCTCTGCAAGGACTTTTAGGGACATAGTAAAGGCTACAATGTGTCACACTGTAATATGATACTGCACTTATTTTGACACCACTCAGAGAATTACTGGATGTTGGCTTTTCCAGTGTCCTTGGAATGGAAGAGCAGTTTGGAAACTCAAAAGAATAAAAATAGTTTAGAAAGAAAATAATTTATGTTCATGGTGTCTGTCAGAAGCTTTAATACACACTACTCCAGCTCAGTTTTGAGCATTCATTGCTAACAACTATAGCTGAGAGAAGATACCAGCTTTTCTCCGGAGCTATGGTGAAACTGAAAATTACTTTTTTTCCCCCCCTGCTTTCCTCTTTCATGGCCAAGCTGAAGGGGAAACCTGGACAGTATCAAAAGTGACTACAGAGCTCTGGAGGGCAGTAGTGAAGGGTGTGGGGGTCCCGTTCATTTTCTTCTCAACCCTGCTGCTGAGGAGAAAGTGTGTGAGGTGCTGGAGGGAAGAGGGGCCACAAAAAAATGGTTAATATCCAGACATCGTCTCCATAAAGGTCAGGACTGGTCCATCCTAATGAATAGTAAGTTAGACAAAAATGCCAGGAGGCCTGTGTGGAGGAACAAGATGCTCTGGCCATAATGAAACATGAACAGGAAGCATGCAGAGGGTGGAAGTAAGCACGGGTAACCTAGGAGGAATGCAGAGACATTGCCTAAGGATCCAGAGATGAAGCTGGGAAAGCTATAGCCCAAACGGAATTGAATCTGTCCAGGGATGTCAAAGACAACAAGAAGGGATTCTATAAACATATAGGCAACAAAAGGAAGACTAAGGATAATATGGGCCCATTGCTAAACGAGATGGGGGACCTGGTTACACAGGACATGGAAAAAGTGTGGATTGAAAACTGGTTGAATGGCTGGGCCTGGAGGATGATGATGAGTGACATAAAGTCTAGTTGGAGGCCAGTAGCTAGTGGTGTACCCCAAGGGTTAATACTGGGTCCAGTCCTGTTTAACATCTTCATTAATAATCTGGATGATGGGGCAGAGTGTACCTTCAGTAAGTTTGCAGAAAACTGGGAGGAGAGACTGGGTCATTCTGCCATCCAGAGGGACCTTGGCAGGCTGGAGAAATGGGCTGACAGGAACTTCATGAAGTTCAAAAAGAAATGTAGAGTCCTGTGCCTAGGAGGAACAACCCTGTGCATGAATATATGCTGGGGGCCACCCAGCTGGAAAACAGCTCAACAGAAAAGGATCTGGTGGTCCTGGTGGGCACCAAGGAATGTGCCCTTGCTGCAAAGAAGGCTAATGTTATCCTAGACTACATTAAGCTGAGAAAGTCTAGAGAAGAGAAGGGTCAGGGGGAAATCTTAGTGATGTATATAAATACCCGAAGGGAGGATGCAAAAAGGATGGAGCTGGGCTCTTTTCAGTTGTGCCCACTGACAGGACAAGAGGCAATGGACACAAACTGAAACATAGGAGGTTCCCTCTGAACATCAAGAAACACTTTTTTACTGTGAGGGTGACTGAGCACTGGCATAGATTCCCCAGAGAGGTTGTAGAGTCTCCATCCTTTCAGATATTCAAAAGCCATTGGGACACAATCACAGGCAACTTGCTCTAGGTGGCCCTGTTTGAGCAGGGGGGTTGAACAAGATGACTTCCAGAATTTCCTTCCAGCTTCAACCATTCTGTGATTCTGCAATTCTATGAACATGCACCTCTTGGAAGCTTATCATGAGAGGGAAGAGTAAACATACAGCCATGCTCCAGATCTCCTTTCTCTACACTTTGTGGCACAAAATCCCTGGTATGAGCCAGGGACATTGGTAGCCTTACCACCAAAATTAATTCCTGTCTAGGCTTTACCATACTTCTACCTGGGATTTTCTGAACAAGTCTGTGACCGTATGTTCTTTATAGTCAGACTGATTATTCTGAAAAGCACCAGATCAATTCCACATGCATTACACAGATAGCCATCATATTCACATTAAATCCATGGCACAGTTGGTCTGCACATGCACAGAAGATGTCATCAGGTTTTCAAGATCAGGGCTGTACCTCAGCCAGAGGAATAGGTCTGCCTAGATGCCAGGAAATCCCCAAAAGATGCAACAAGCCTATCATTTCCACTCATAAAATTTCTGAGGTAGAAAAAACTCATTTTGAGAAACCTTTTGCCTTTAATCAGTGAAAATTTTTTTTAAAAGTTAAACATAAAGGATATGGCAGTATTTTCAACATATTGCCACTGCTCTATGATGAGACATGGAATCTTGTAAATACTGTAATGACTAACAAGGATCAACAAAACAAAGTAAAAGAATATATAATTTTAAATTATGATCTCTGAGATCTCCATGAGCTTGTTTCCCTAATTACCACCATTTACAGTACATTAATGGTCAGCAAGGCTGAAGATCAATATCCTAGAAATCTGCAGTGCACAACACAGCTTAAGATGCCCAGAAATAATGTTTTAAGACTGAAATTATAATAATCTACTTTGGCTGCCTGAATAATAACTAATAAAACACTTCACCCAGTAATTCCTGTATCACACTATGGAAGAACAGTTAATCCATGACTGAAATTTCCCTGCCTTGAGTAGATTACAAAATGAATCTGCTCACTTTGAAGAAACAATGAGAAAAATAATAAATGAAAAACTATTTTAAAAAGCCAGAAGTTTTATTTACTACATTATGGTAAAAAAACCCTGATTTTTTTACCCTCATATTAGTTTTCATTTTGTAGTTGCATTTGATGCAGTAAAACCTGATAATTTAGATAATAATTTAACTTCTCATCTGTGGCCCATGTGCCTTCTGGGAAGTCTTAAAATCTCAGCTTATACCAAGGATGTGATAGTTTCTGTCAGTTATTACCACAGTGTACTTATAAGAACTGGAGGAACCCATAAGCAACTAGAAGAAGAAGTAAACAAAGAGGCACAGAAACACTATCTTGCTCCTTATATAATGATGTAGGGTGCAATTAAATTTTATTATCCTTTGGAAGGGATTATATAAGTCAGTTGTGCCTTCAGAGTTAGTCATATCATCATCCTAAACATATGGCAACAACAACAAAAAAAAATCTGTGGCATCTACTGTCTTCTGTAGCCCAAGCAACAACATACTTTTCCTCCTTTTGATAAACTATAGGGTCAATATTTCAGTTATATTCCAATCCAATGTATTTCCACACATGAAATTCATGGTATACACACACTACCAAATCCTAAAAATCATTCACTTAGCGGTGCTGAAGTGAGTATCATTGAAGTTTGTTTTGCAGTTCTCTAGACTATGCACATATTTTTTTCCCCTGTTTTTGACACAAGATTCATCAGACCTTTAAGCCTTCTTTGAAAAAATTATCATCTTTTGCAGTCTGTAGTCAACATAAGGTTATCATCTTTATCTGACCCTGTGCATCATGTACTCATATTCTTACATAATGTTTGTCAGATACAACACAAAGGACATCCTTTTTCTTTCAAGTCAAGCTGATTTCTTTGGGCAGCAAGTAACAGCTGTGGTTTAGAAAACTGAGAAAACAATATATTCCACCTCTGTCTCTTATAAACACCCATTTTCTTCCATATTTTTGTGCATATGTAGATAAATATATGCAATTGTATGTTCTTTTCCCATGCTTATAATTTCTCCTGTTGTAATAGCAGCAGATCTTAGGATATGAGAATGCAATTAATGTGATTTTTTTTAATGCCCACCTTGGCATCTCTAGCAACCAAGGTATTATTAACTTCCGAGGAAAAAGTCTGCATGACTTCTTCCATCGAGGAGCTATACTCTTACTCTCATTCAGCACTGTCTTTTCTGTGTTCATTAACAGTATTTTTCAATGCACATTTTCAAAGAGAGGATTTTGTCTATGCAGTGCAAATGTATGATTCTGAAATTCAGTGCTGGTGAGTAGCTACTGGCTGCTGTTGAAACCAAACTTTTCCATATTTAGCCGAGTTGCATCTTTTTCCCTTAACATGTTTTTGCACAAATGGTGAACAAGCTTGTTTCTGCAAGACCTCATGTATCATGTCTCTCCACTGACTGATTGACAAGAAGGTTCCACACCATCCCTGCTGATGAACTGCTTCAGTAGTTGCTGGTGTTTTCCTTCCTGCCCAAAGAAATTAAAACCGGACACATTAGAAGTTGTTGGACTGCAGTGTTTGCATTTACAAGAGGATATACCACTGTCTGATGAAAACCTACACAGCTGGAGGTAAATGACTGCAGGTGGGCAGTGTGTGATGTTAGGCTAGAAGAAGTAAATCTGGGCAATGCAATTAACTTGGGACAGCTTCCTCATTCCCCACCCCCCGCCCCCGCCCTTTTTTTTTTGCTATCTAGATTCTAGCTCTAGATAGAATATTGTATTTTGAAAAGAGGCCACAGTTACTGATACTTTAAACTCTGTTTTTTCAGGATACATCTCCCTTCCCAGCATGTTCCTGAATGCATGGGGAAATCCTTTTGGCCTGTATTGAAACTAAAAAGTTATTTGTGCAAAGATTGACAATATTGAAACCATTTTACTTGAGTGTCTTAATTTGAAAATAATCAGGAGGCACCTAATAGACATACTGTTCTTGTAAGCATTTGATTCATAGTTGCTAAAAAAGGTGTCATTGCATATGAAACTTGGGGCATCTGCTTTGTCATATCAGAATGACAATTGGGTAGGGTGCCAGGATGATATGGAATAACATGAAACAATCCATCCAGCTGCATGGAAATTACTTAAGTGTTTATCTTGTGTGCATAGCAGTATCCACTGGAAAGAGAAAAATCTGTGCAGAACATGAAACAGATGTTATCTAATTCCCCTTCTACTACAAATGCCTATAGGTGCGAAAAGCCCGTGGCTCTTCATATTCTACAAGCACTTGTATGGCAGCATTTTCAAAAGGAGAAAAAGCTCTTTGATGACCATCTAGAGTTTCTATTGTTCTACACTGAGAGCAAGTGGAAAATAGGGGCAGAGTTTATTGTTTTTCCTTTCTCCTTACAAGTGTATGTGTTATTTTACACTGTCCCTTTGTAGGGACAGTAGTCTCTTACAGTTTTGTGCTCATAAAATAACAATTATTTTCATTCTGTAAGTCATTCTTGAAGCATTTTCAGGTGCTGTATCAATATACAGGTAGTTTTGATGCATGAGAGCTTTTTCAGCATAAGGCTGAAGAAACAGGGTAAACAGTAAGCTGGAAATGTCTGGATTCCTTAAGAAGAAAGGCTTCAAAGTTTTGAAGGCTGATTTGAACACCTGAGACAACTTGAATTTGCTTCATGTCATTTGAGTAGATAAAAAATGCTGTACAGAAACATGCTTTTGCAATGTAACCAAGTTTTTTCAATGTAGAAAACACCATTCATGACATATGTGTATAAATCCAGTCATTCAGTAATGAGAGTTGCATGCACAAGTGGAAAGAAAAGGATGGATAATGCATCAGTTAATGCCTGATGTCAAATTAAGGTCATATTTGCATTGCATGAGCATTAAGCACCTTATGACAGTTGTGTTGGGACAAAGATTTGTCTTGCTTGCTGCAGGTAAACTTCGCTTTAATCAAGCAATTCTATGACAGGCCTGATGTTTGGTTGCCATTTTACACTTAGGATGTAGCTAGTTTTCAGAGAGACATTCATCCCCCAACCACCTTATGAAGCACAGAAGAGGTGTCATCTAAGTTTTATAGGTAGGAAATTGAGACAGCTGTGGTCTAAATTACTTGCTTGGGGCCACATTGGAATCTATGGCAGGACAAGATGCTGTCACATCTGTTCTGTCACAGCCTTCTTGTCTCAGGGATTTCTCTTCCAGTTCTTGTCTTTCTGATGCTTTTTGTTAGCTTTGCATGCCTAAATTAACAAGGAAAAAGCTTGGAGACATCAGGAACTCTGGTTTACTTCTTTAGAAATCATTCGGCAGGCATGGTGAGATGATATTCTTTTCATAGGGCTTCAGTGGTTTCTCTGCTGTTTGACAGCAGCTGATAGAGCAAATGTAATGCTAGTTTTAACTCAGGTTTAATTTAGGAAAAGAGAAAGGCTTTTCTTATACCTTCCATCCAGAATTATAACATGGTCCATTTGTAATGTCCTGATTTTTCCAGAAGTGTATCGTGGAGCTTACTCAGAGCCACTTTTTTTCTATCTTTGTACAGAATACATGTAGACATAGCACAGACTGATACCTTTGTGCTAAGCTTCAATGTTTTGTAGGCCAAATGAGTTGCTCCTTGGCAAACCTACTATTTCTGATATTTTTGAAAGCCATCTTTCTAAGTAGCTCTTACTCTGTTTGCTCAGTTCATTCCAAACCACCAGATATTTCCTGCAACATAGCTCTTCCAAAGCTACTTGAACAGGCAAGTTCCTTTGTTAGACATATATAGTTCTCATTAAGTTACCTGGATTTATATTACAAGTCCTGAAGTGAACATCTCTGTATATTTTCCCTGTAGCAAAATAAATTATAATTGCATGTGATGTATTTCAATGGTGAGGTGGAATGCTACAGGTAAGAATTAAGATATACTTTCAGAGTTCAACAAGAAAGCTAGCATAACTCTTCCCTCAGTTACATCTGCCACTAATCTGAAATGGTAGGCCTGAAAAAAGAAATCTAAACAAGCCTGGAAGAGACTAGGTTCAGCCATTCCATAATTCCTTCAACTTTGGTGGCATATTCTACCATTACCCATGGACTAAAGAGGTTCCTCTTGGCAAGAATACTTCTGAGTTAGGATGCATACTTGTTAAACACTGACTCTGAATACTGTGTGCATATCAAAAGCTTTCTGAACACTGAAATCCCTTATTTACTTTTCTTCTTTCTGTTACGTGATGCACCAATTTCTTTACATGACATAGCCTAGCCACACAAGAATCAATGTAAGCTTACAGAACCCCAGCAGAGAAATATGCTCTGCAACATATTGAAGGATACTTTCATTTTGGGAAAAATATGAAAACGCTTGTAATTGGAGTAATTTTCCTTCATAGTCGATTAATAAAAATATTATAGGCTCTCTTTTGCCTTTTACAGAGTCTTGTTAGATGCCACAGGATTACTTTTGTTCATAGTCAATGCTTAATAGATTGCTTCTCTATTGAACTGATTTTCCTTTCTATTGCTGAACTGTAAAAATTGCTAATTTAGAAAAAAATCCACATTTTGCCGTAAACTATTTTATATTCACTGTATATAAGAGGTAACATGAATTTAAATTGAGGCTTAGAGGGTGCCCAGGGAAGTGGCTGAGTCACCAGCTCTGGAGGTATTTAAAAGATGTGTAGATGTGGCAGTTAGGGACATGGTTTAGTGATGGACTTGGCAGTGTTGGGTTTACAGTTGGACTTGATGTCTTTTCCAAACAAAATAATTCTATGATTCCTGAAACTGATGGTATTATTGGACTGTAAACATTAGTATTACCTCTATGCAGAGATTTGCAGCCCAAAGTGATGTGCTAGAAATAAGAAAATAAGTTTTCTGTAGGAATACTACAAACCATCTCTAGTAAAATTAAGGATTTTAATTTTTTATGAAGTTGCAGAGGACAGGGACTGGTGAGTATACTATTATTTTATAATGGTCATCCCTTTATTTCAGAGAACATGGAAGTAGATAAGGTCATGATCCAAAATATTTACAGCTTTACAAATGTCATCAGTATGTTGTAGGAATACTGCTAAGTTTATACCTTTTGTTTTGCTAAGTTTATAGCTTTTGTTCAGTAAAATAAAAAAGCTTTTCAAAACTTCTTTATTGATCTCTGCCACTGAAATGCAGTTGCTTCTAGGTTTAACTGGAAAAAGTAGCTGCTAAGTCCTGCACAAATATAGGGTGGAGAGTAATATTACAGTATCAATTTTATAGAGAATTTTGGTCAAATCTTATCTAAAATTTGGCCAAAACGGAACCCTAGGCTAAGATTTCTTCTGGGTTTTGGTGTATGCAATGCATATGTCACATCTAGCTGCATATACATCCCTACAAGAACTGGTGTAATGCTGTGCTGCTGCAAAGTTTGTCTGGTTTTTTTTGTTTGTTTGTTTGTTTTGGGTTTTTTTTTGGTTTTTTTGGTTTTGTTTTTTTTTTTTTTTAACGGTATACACAGTTTCTATGGAATTTGATTTTACATTTCAAGATATTTAACATCTCTCAATGTGCAGTATTCCAGGCGCAGTATTCACTTTTTGGAAAGGCATAAAAATCATCCAGATTTTGTCCAAAAAAATCCTATTTCTTGGACTAACTGTATTTCAGAATGCTTCCTCTCCAGATGATTTGTCAGCGTTAATCCACAGAATCCATATGTACTCAAGTTCTTGCTTGTCCTAGGACTTTTGAAATAGCAGAAGTTTGATCCTCTGATTAGCTGCTTGTTGTAACACAGTATCCACTCCTAAATTTATAGCACAGATGACTGAGAACAGTCAAGATGTATCTTAACAATATATGGAAAATACTACAAAAGTAGCCATAGTGTAATGTTCTCAAATTGGGAAAGGGAATATAAATACCTGCAAAACAGTTTGGGAGTAAATTCTCCTGGCAAGGTTTACTTTTCAAGTTCACCCCACAGAGATGAATTTTTCTTATTCATGCCACAGTTGATAACTTCAGAATAGAATTACAAGTTGTCTATGCTTCTGTGGCTTTTTTTCCTGGACTTCTTAGATTCCTGCAACTGAATGGATGAACTGGTGTCTGTGTGTGTGTATCTCATAAATAACTCTAGCCAGCATATCTGAATATCAGATGTTTTTCTTCTGTACTTTCTGTATTGTCATTAGTAGGTATGAATAATGTTTAAGCAAGGTATAACTCATTTGGTGGTTCATATTAAACATAAGCTTGTGAATGTGATTATTGCAGGCCTTGAAGAAGTGAAGTTTTATAACATTTCTAGGAGACAATCAGCATAGAACTAGAACAGCAGACAAATCCTACAGCAACAAAGTGATATGAAGAGGCATAGTCAAATAGAACTAGTCATTACTTACTAAAATGCAAGGGAGAAAATACAATTTTGCTACAAACCAGCAGAAGTTTATGAGCTGCTCCATGCATAGACAATTTGTGTTCGCTTCTGAGCATAAAGACACACACTTGAGGGATGTAAGTGGAGATGATACACATCTGAAAGAGGTGTGTAAAGTCAGCATGATAGGTCTGCAGCACAACCAAACCCACAGAATGGTGCAAGAACAGCCACAATGAAACTCTTAAAATGAAAATGTACAAAATGAAAAGTAAAAGTAAAAACCTTTGAATGTCTAAAAATAAAGACACATAATATAGTGATAATTTATTTGAAATATATTCTATCATTATTGAAGCCAGTGGAGAGAATGCTTGAGAAGGGAAAAATGATATTGAAATGAAAAATGTCTAATTTAATGATGGCTTGCTTTTTATTATACCATAAACCTAATATTTGACGTTTAAGGTTGTCTATATTCCAGTGGTTAAAAAAAAAAAAAAAAGTGAGAACATTAAATAACACTGTAAGAAAGAATATATGTAATTTAAATTAGGTGCAGGTATTTTCTTCAGGAAAACCCTTTTAAGCAGAGTTTCCCAAACTTTGTCAGGTAGCAAGCCACTCATAACTCTCAATTGTCTTTTGTATTACTGTGCCCTCCTGTGTTGTGGGAGTAAGGATAGGATCTGCAGGCGTGGTGGATAAGGATAGGATCTGCAGGTGTGATGGCTGAGCTGTGGGATCTGCAGGTGTGGAGACTTTGGTTTGGGACCAATGAGAAAAGGGATAAATAGCAATGGGATCACTCTGATGGTGCTTGTGCAGGAACATGGGGCCCCTGCCTTCTTTGCAACATGCCTGCAACATGCCTGCAACATGCCTGCAACATGCCTGCAACATGCCTGCAATGCCACACCTGCCTTTTCTGCTACATGCCTTCATTTCCACACTCCTGATCAAACTTTAAGTGGTAACGTAATAAAGGTAACCTCAGCGACATAAAATTTAATACAGCTCTGAAGCACAGCTGTGGATCACTTAGCATGTAGATCACTTAACATGGCTTTGCAATCATAATTTTAAATTAAAAAACTGCTTTTCATTTTCTACTGCATTCCTCAACTTCTTTCTAATGGAATACCCCACTGTTCACTTGTAGTTGCCTTCATCTTTGCATTACAGAAAATCACACTGTCTGTGTATAAGCAAATCACACTGTGTATAAGCAATTCTGAAAATTTTGGACTACAGTGTTTAAACAGTACTATGGGAAAATGTCTGTGCAACTACATTAGGACCAAGACTTTACTAAAACAAGATACAAAATCCAGCAACTATGCAAAACACTAAATATCCAAACAGTATTCAGCAAGTTTAAATGAATTCTCAATTATTCTACAGAAATAAAAAGTAAGTAAAGAAGCTGAAAATCATGTTGAAAAGAAAACTACATCTGATGACCTCAGGCTCTCACTGAGCAGAACTGATTCTTGAAGAAAAAAGTGGTTGCATTAGACTTTTTTCCACTGTAAAATACTACATTAAAGCAGGAGAGAAGTTACACTTGCAACAAAAGTGGAGGGAGTGTATAGCTGACATTTCAACACCCCAAGCAAAATTTCTCTTTAAACATTTGAAACTACCAGAAGTGAAAAGGCAGACGAAAATAAAATCCATGGTCAGTAACAATGGAAAGTAGATATTAGAACAACACTCTAGAGTTCCTTGAAAAGACCCATAGATCCTAGAACATCTAACAAAATAATGTTAGTAGAGTCCTTTGCACTGTTCCTTGGCTATATAGGTTCTTTGGGGATCCTGCTTCACTGTGTGACTTAGATGAAAATGAACATCTGTACTCCTTTCTCTGTGCTAGGATCATATTTAGAGGAATTTTCAGTGTCAAGAGTTAAAAAGAATAGTTTTCTGTTCTTGATCAATGACTGCGATACAAATGAAAGGGTAAATACTGTAAATTAAGAGCTATGACAGTTGCTGAAGTATAAGAGATCAAATGAAAGAAGTAATATCAAATGTAACTCAGTAAGAAAAAACAAAATGCATCCTGTGAATGTAAACAGATATGATCGATCAATCATTTATGGTGCCGCTTGGTCTTCCTGAGGTTGTGGTTCTAGCAAGGTCAACAACTAGATCCAAGGGCCCTGATTATGAATCCTAGGTATCCCTTTTCATTGCAGTACATCCAATGTGGATTGTAAAACATCTTGTTCTAACCATGTGCTTGATTTAGAAATGGGTAGGTCTATATGGAATGTGGTCCCTACCACTTTGTTCTTTTATGGGTTTCTCCACTGGGCACTGAGATGAGCAAAATACATCTAGATTTTACTCACTCAGCATCTTACTGTTGGAAATCCTGTTTACACTGTTTAATTCTGTAACCTTATTTTTATCCCCCTGCACACCTCAAAGTTTCTGTTTTGGATGAAAAGACTATATACACTTCCTTACTCAAGCAAAACTTCCACAGATTGTTTTCAGCATGAGTTTTTCTGAAAGGAAGATTAATATAACTCAGATGAATATAGCTTGGAGAATTGTAAAGAGCACTTTGCTATATGCCAGCTTTGAATAACTTGTTACCAGTCTCTTTAAACTTGTCTAGCTATATGATAGGGTAGTCCTGTGGAAACCAGAGTGGAATATTTACATTTAAGCATTTTTAGAAGTAACTTCCTGTTTAACTTTCATGTAGTTTGCTGTGTTATTCTTTTTGGTATGCAACAACATTCATAAAATTAAACTTTTTAGAGACTGTATTTTGAATATGGAACTGAAAACAAACTTGAGAATAAACCCGAATGCGCTAAATCAGTGCACTATATGTGCAAGCTGCATGCACTCTCTTAGTAAAATGTGTTTTCTGGAGTATGGCTAAGTAAAAATGTCCAAACATTAAGGGAAGCATAAAGATTAGAAAATCAAAAATTCTTAGTTCATTTTCAGCTTTAGTCCAAGTTTCTCATTAAGAATAAGCTTAATTTGAGAAGCTGTAGGCTGTCATTGTCATGAAACAGTCCTCCTTCAATAAGAAAGCAAAGGCCTTTAAAATAAAATTAAGTTGCTGGAAAAAAAGGAAACGATTTTCAAGTAATGGATGTTTTTTTCCTGAAAAAAAAAAAAAAAAAAAAAAAAGCAGCACTTCCCAGTATTTTATTTAAGAATAACTTTCTGGTCATAAGAAAGAACCCAGGGTAAAATGATTACAATTGTCATATAAAATTTCACGACAAAAAGTCCATAACTTATGTCCAACTCTGCTAATCTGTTTTCTATCAAAAGGAGGCAAGCAATCAAGTTGAGGGGTTATCACGTATTTCTGGTTGTCTGCCCAAGTGACTGTGACCTCGGAGATGTTGTCCCAAGGACCATGGACAGTTCCACGGCTGGCGCGGCCCTGGAGGGTGCAGAGGTGGAGGCGGATCCCTGCGGGGACACAGCTCTCGTCTAGGTCCTTCTAGTTATACACCCATGTCCACAAACAAACATTCATGTGTCTTTTATCTCATTACCATACAGTGTAAATTTTCTGTTCAATAGTTAACCAAAAATTATTTCTGGCTTGCACTTCCTTTTGTCAGATTGCAATTTATGTTTTTTTAGTCATTACCTACTCCCTCTCTACTTAAAAAAACCCCACAAAAAACAACAAACCACCACATCTTTCTCATATCTTGGTGTGTATAGTGTTGCTTTTCTCTTCAATTCTTTGACATCTTCCTATTCCTATGTTCTTCTTTTGATTGTTGTTGGATGCTAGGTTCTCTTTCCTGCCCTGATAATCCTCCTGAGTACTGTGTTCCTCATATACCCATCAGCAGGCTGAAAACACTTCACATAGAATGCTCACAGAAATTCATACACTCGATTCAACTTCTTTGTTGGCTGTAAATTAACCCCAGCTGATTCTCCCAACACATATATTTGCTTCACCCAATCTCTCACTGCATTCCCTCTACCACTTTAAAATTTCCTATAAATTATTATTTTAATTTTGTAACTTGAAATATAACTATTACTGTTACCACACCTTCTCTGCCCAACAAGAAAAATAATAGGCATCAGGTTGACTTACCTGTTGGGAGGAAATGGTAGAAAAAGCCTGAATGTATTTCAAAGCACAGTGTTGCAAGAAATGAATAAAAATTGTGTTGGATGTGGAATGCCATATCTAGACAGTTTCAGCTGTCCTAAAAAGATATTCAAACCACATGAACCTAAACCAAAACCACTTAATGGGCCTTATCTCAAGGTCTACTGCATGGTCTGATAGTGCATTGAAGGCAGAATAATAGGCAGAGGGACAAGTGAGAGACAAATATGGAACTAAACCTTATAAAAAGAAGGACAAGGGAATATCAGCTTCACAGAATTGTTAACACAGCTGGCTGAAACTCTGTAGAGGTTATCACCTTTCTACAGCCAGCCAGCTCTTCAGGAAGGGCTAGACAGAGAGTAAACCCCTATACAACAGGTACAGGGGGTATATGCCTGTATCCTATACAGTCAGACATATATTCATAAGAGAAGTGGGTTCTCCTCTGACACCTCGTGTTAGAGCCTGGTTCTAATGGCAGTTCAAGTTCTGAATTCTTCCACATTAAGGAAGACGGCATGGGAGTTAAGTTAATATGACTACAGCTATCAGTAGTATGAAATTCAGGCAAGTATTTAAGCACACATTTAAAAAGCAGCATATGTGCCCTGTGGAGTCAGGACCTACACAGGATTACAGATTTTTATATTTACATACTTATGCAGTTTGATATACAACATTAATCTGAAAAAGTGCAGGTAGCAGAGGATTTAACTGTGCCTTATAGCTGTGTTCCACAGATGTTCATGGGTGTGTTGCCCTGTTAGTAGTGCCAAACTGGAGCATGACAAACTACAATAAGGGCCATGTTTTAGATCATGTTGAGAAGGTCTTTGAAGGTAAAAACAGCGAACACAATCAACCTTCTTTTCTTGTAACAGATATGTATGCTCTTATTTTGAAAATAAACTGCAAAGTAAATAAGCTATTTTAAATAGGACATATTTTGTGGCAGGCTTATTTGTTTTTCCATATGGGAAAGGTTTACTTTGCAACTGAATTTTTCATTTTTTCCCAGGAATTAAATTTGATTTGATTTACCATGTGACTACATCAGTTCAACATTTTTTTTGCTATAAATAACCGTTATTTCATAGAGACATTTATTGAAAATACTGGAGATATTTTTTAGACATATGTTAAAATGAATGTTCACAGAGCAAGTAGATATCAAATAATAAGATCAAGTCTTTGTATGTCACGATTAATTATTCCTCATAAATATTGAGATTTTTCACCTTCTTCAAGTGTCTACTGAGTTTCCCATCACAATCATGTGTATCATAAACTGTAATTGTTTTAAGACTAATTTTTTAACCAACTGTAAAGTGAGAAGTGTCATAAACACAAGCACATTACCAAAGCTATCTTGTGGCTGGAGATAGGGTTAGTATCTGAAGCACAAGAAGGACTTCATCAATTTAGTGAGAGAGAGGAGAGGTTAGAAAGGTTTGGTTGTCTCCATATCAAACATAACTGGTGGTGAGAAACTGAAGTCAAGTCAGAAGAAGATCTTAGAGAAAATGGGTACATTGCTCCAGGTTAACATTGTTTTAAGCTTTCATTAATACTTTGCTGGCAAAACTAAGCTCAGCCACCCTACATGCCAGATAGGTTCTCCAAAGCATGTTCTGAAGCACAAGGGAGAGACAAACACAGGGATGTGACATTCATTTTGTAAAGAGAGAGAAATAATTAGGACCAAAGGCCAAATTTTTTATTTTAGGCACCTACCATTTTCGCTCACTCTTGGAAATGGGTAGGATGTTGAAAATGACCATGGATTTTAAATCAGTGATCTATTTCCTCCAAAGTCCATCTGTATGTAGAGGCTGGGATATAAGCACTCTTCTGTAAATTCAAGTCAAACCGTCTGAAGCTAGGCACCTCCGAACACTGTCTGAGATCAGCAAAGCAGTTCAAGTTCAGGACTAACCATACAGCTGGTGAAGGTAGCAGTGCATGCCAGGACTTGGGAAGAGAGGTGGAGAACAGAGCTGAATCCAGGAAAGGTCACTTCATGGACTGTTATCCTAAATGTCTACAGACCTTAGCATGTATATATATATAATTCACAAATAGAATTGCCAGAAGGGTTCAGCTAAAGAAATGGATGTTTCTAACTCCAGATCACTGTCTGCTGGATCCTCACTTAAAAACTGATGTCTGGTTATCTTCACAAGCTATTTTAAGTGTCAACAGCAGTGTTCAGAAGTCTCAATGGGATATACTTAATTATTAGTATGCATGCACTGTGGGGAGTGCAGCAGTTCATGCATCTCTTCTGTCATTTGTAGTGTGTCTTACAAAAATAATCATGACTTTCCTAAGTCCCAATAATAAAAAGAAACATTACTAAGTTTACAGTGATGAATATGTCAACAACAGCAATTAGATTTTCTTTAAAAAAAACCCACTATTATATACCATTGTCATAACTCCCCATGGTCTGGTATGCTCCTTTGAAATAAGATTTTTTAACTGAAAATGCTGAGGTGGTACAGGGTTTCACAGCATGGCTGTGGGGAATCACTGACCTGTGCTGCAATGCCAAGTATAGCTATTCTTGTATCCAGACTCTGGGCAGATGTGAATGGACTCCTATTTTTTTCAATGGAAAAAGCCTACTTTCCTCATTCTTTCATAACATAGAAAAAAATCTTGCAGAATTACTTTTGCTAATGACATTTTAAGCAAAGATGAAATGCATCTCCTAAAGGGAGGACTCACTATTAAAAAAGCAAAACCAAACCTCAAACTCTCAGCTACCTTGAAATCAAGCATTGATAGCAGAAGCTCTTTTCGGTCCTGCTACTGTGCAGAGGGCAGTTATAAGTTTTGTTGGTGATGATTGTGTGTGCAAGTAATGTGGCTGGGAATGAAAATGTTCCCTTTCATGGCTGTGGCATTTCATGGTTCCTGTTTGGATTATCTGTCTCTGTTTTGTCTGTGAAATTGTTGAGACTAATAAATAAAGAGCACCATATTTTTTTGGCCTCAGAACCAACATATTGGATTGTTTGTAGATACCTTGCATGCAGTTACATATAGGAACTATCAAGAACTAAGCGCTCACTTCATAGATAAAGTAAGCAGATTCTGTCCAAATATTCACCATCTGCCAGGTCAGGAGAATTCTCCCTTTCAACAGATTTGATCAATTCCAACAAGTTGTGAACAGCCTCCAGACAGATTTTGCAGTTGATAAAAAGAAGTATGTATGTGTGGCACTGAGTGAGATAAAGGTATTTTTAGTAGCCTACATTGTAGCAAGTTGCTGATATGATGACTTTAGAGAAGGATGCTGTTTCTCTCTTACACATTTGTTGTCTTCCCTTCAAAATGCATAAGAAAAGAGCAACAGAAGAGAAGCAAGGAAATAGTTGACAACATCAGCTAGGATATCTGGACCCCAAAATTTTTGCATTTATGTTGGGGAGTTGGCAAATGTAAGTAATTTTTCCGTTATTTAATTGTTATTTTAACACAGTAGAGAGTGCTGTGTGTGGTCTGCATCCCCTGCAGCAGATTCAGTAAGACTGGGAATGTCTGGTAGCATTCAAAAATACAGTAGCAGATGCCAATCATGGCAGTCTAAGACATGGCAGTCTAAGTCTCCTGCTGTAAGAGAAGATCAGGTTCGTGACCACCTGAGGCGCCTGAACGCACATAAGACCATGGGACCTGATGAGATGCATCCTAGAGTCCTGAGGGAATTGGCTGATGTAGTCGCCAAGCCACTCTCCATGATATTTGAAAAGTCATGGCAGTCAGGTGAAGTCCCTGGAGGCTGGAAAAAAGGAAACATTGTGTCCATTTTCAAAAAGGGTAGAAAGGAAGACCCTGGGAACTACCGACCTGTCAGCCTCACCTCTGTGCCTGGGAAGATCATGGAACAGATCCTCCTAGAAGCTATGCTAAGGCACATCAAGGCCAGGGAGCTAATTTGAAATAGCCAGCATGGTTTCACCAAGGGTAAGTCCTGCCTGATGAACCTAGTGGCTTTCTAGGATGGAGTGATAACAACAGTGGACAAAGGAAAACCAATGGACGTCATCTATCTGGACTTCTGCAAAGCCTTTGACACAGTCCCCCACAACATCCTTCTCCCTAAATTGGAGAGCTATGGATTTGATGGGTGGACTGTTTGGTGGATAAGGAACTGGCTGGATGGTCACATCCAGAGGGTAGTGGTCAACGTCTCAATGTCCAGATGGAGACCCGTGACAAGTGGTGTCCCTCAGGGGTCCGTACTAGGACCGGTGCTGTTCAACATCTTCATCAATGACTTGGACAGTGAGATAGAGTGCACCCTCAGCAAGTTTGCAGATGACACCAAGCTGAGTGGTGCGGTTGACACACCAGAAGGCCGGGATGTCATCCAGAGGGACCTGGACAGGCTGGAGAGGTGGGCCTGTGTGAACCTCATGAGGTTCAACAAGGCCAAGTGCAAGGTCCTGCACCTGGGATGGGGTAACCCCCAGTATCAATACAGCCT
>NW_009259588.1:1732298-1742342 GCF_000687185.1 Egretta garzetta
GTGGAGGCCCCATCCCTGGAAGCATTCAAGTCCAGGTTGGATGGGGCTCTGAGCAACCTGATCTAGTTAGCGGTGTCCCTGCTCACTGCAGGGGGGTTGGACTAGATGACCTCTAGGGGTCCCTTCCAACCCAAAACATTCTATGATTCTATGATTCTATACCCAGACACAAGATAATAGCATCATCTTCTTATTGCAATCTTTGGAGTTCAGTTCCCATGTCTCTGTTATCCAAATATTCCACTAAGCCTTCTGGAAACTTTATGTCCAGAAAGTCCTGTTAGTGTGTTTTTGGTAAAACTAAACAGGCTTGATGCTTCTTCATGGGTGTGAAAACTGGCACACTAAAGGCAATTTTTTGTTTGGATTTGAGGTCAAAACAGGAGCCTCACATCAACAGCTCCATGATGCCTACTTTCTGGCTCCAAGCAGACACAGTGCTGACTGCCTCAGCAACCCAGAACTGCAGTGCCAGACTGTGCTGGGTTAACAGCTCCTCACTGGAAGATTACTACCTTGAAAAACGGGACATGGGAAAATTGTCTTTGGACTCTGGCACTACTTAGCTCCTGAAATAGTTCACTGGGGATAAGTCAGACCAGCTCTAAAGTTGAGCAGATACTAGTTATTCCAAGATGCGTAATGTTAGGGTGCATAATGGTATTACAGATCCACAGCGGCTCTCCTTATCCTCAGACTCTGTGCCCATAAGGTGCTGTGGTTTGGATTTAGGGCTAAACCAGTGTTTTGGCTATTGTCAAGCAGTTCTTGAATAGTGTTGAGGTTTTCATGAGTTTTTTTGCTTTTGCTTTTCTGAGTGAACAAGCAGCTGGGTGGGGGCTTGGCTGCTGTCCAGGTTTCAACCAACAAGATCTCAGATCAGCTGAATTTCTGAAGACAGCCTGAAGTTTCAAATAAAAACCAAAAACCCATGAAGCCAATTTGCCATGATGTCTTCTTCCGGTAATACAATCTTGCACAGAACATGGTGGCTGGAGACAAGCTTGGCCCATTCTCAGAGAGTTGTAAAACTCACCAAACTCCTTAAGTAGTTTTTTGATCTTTGTGTTTGAAGACTTCAGGTGAGACCTGGAGCATGATCTGGTTGTTCATAGTCATTCCATGAGATCTGACCAAAAATGAAATCAATGATGACTTCTGCCTTACATATCTACAGTGCCTGTTTTATGTGGCCTGAATCAGGTAACTAAAACAGAAGTGTTTTTAGACAATGGGGTTTGCCAAGGTCATTGACTTACACATCCCTTTCCTTTGGAATATTTTTTTACTGACTGGGCTGAATTGTGCCCTGTGAGTTTGTCTCCGAGGACAACTTGTGGAAGAAGATGAGCAATGGAGCCACATGAGAGGTGAAGAGTGTTTTCTGTGGGCTGGTGAGCATTAGAACAGTTAGCCAGAAGCCCTGAATAGTGCTGACTGTTTATGTCAGTGCTGTGTCAACTTTTCATGCTACCAATAGGCATCTCTTTGTGCTGCTGACACCTATCTGTAGTGGAAAGAATGACATGATTATAAATTCATTTTTATACTTTTCCTTTTGGATGATCAGTGAGCTAAGAGTTGAGATCACAAAGGAAAAGATTTCTAATGGAGCAGCAAACAGAGCTCTTTAAACTTTGAAAATCCCATCATAAGTCTGTGTATATACAGTCACTTTAAAATAACATTGTATACAACCTGTAACTTTGGAAACAAAGGAGATTTAGGCAAAGCCATTACCATTAAAATACAGATTCTTGCTTTTTTTTCAGCAAAACCATCGAATACAAAAGTAAATTTATGTGCACATTTTGACACAAAGCAAGTGCATTCCAAATGCTCTTGCTCCAGTCCTATCTTAGCTGAGCTCTGTGGTGCATATGGCCCTCCACCAGAATCTCTCACAACCCTGCACAATGTCTTATCTTTACAAAGAGATTATATTGTAATCGCAAAATATGCTTATAGACCATCTTGGTAAAACAAACATACCCCCTGGTGGTATGTAACATTGCCCAGCATTAGGGGACTGTGATAAAGGAATATACATACTGCATATTTTCTTGCTGACCACATCATAACATTTACCAAGTACATCTGGCTTCTGTCAAATCTTGGAAAACAGCAGCCTAGAAGGTTGCCTGTGATTGCAACAGGGACATGAAAACCAACTTTGGGGAAAGTTAAGAGAATAACAGTAGGTCAATTTCCATGTTTTCAGCATGAGGCCACCACCTTGTAATCACCCCAATGGTTCAGTTAGTTTTGCTAATGCTTTCAAGCATATAAGAGCAAGCAAGAACTCTCAGTGCTCTCAGGTCTGCCACCGTTGGCATGACTTGAGCAGCAGTGGCACTTGCCTACCTGCCTACCCTCTCTTCCAGAAGTTCTCTCTATCTAAAAGTCTAGCAGAGAAAAATGGCTGGGATAAACAGAAATCGGCTAGCAACACCTAACATTTCATCAGTCTCAGCGATTTCTGTTCAAATTGGAAACCAACTGGCTCCTTGTTGGGAAAGTTTAAAAAAAGCAGGCAAGTACTTATAAGCAGAAGAGGAAAATCAGTGGGTAATGTTTCAGTGAGCAGCTCTCCGGAGCTCTGCCCTTTACTGACACCTATAATTATCAAGGTGTATTTTGCTACTGGAATGTCAGGTGTCATTGGCAGAACCTGAACTTGTGAATAGATTGAAGAGTTCTCCATGCATTTTGATTCCTTCCACCTGATCTACTCTCTTGTGTTATTATTTCATGGATTCTTTTCTTCTTCAGTACTTAGAAAAACACATGGAGCAAGTTAAACCCTGTGTAGCTTTGTAGAAGTGTATCATTTAATGCTTAATTTGAAGTGGCATGAGAGGCATTTGAGGAGTATTAACGTTTTCAGAGAATGCTTGTTTAATATACTTTATCCTGGTTAAAACAAAACTGTGTAGGAAACACAGAGAGTTTCAGCACATTGGGTGATACTAGGGGAACTTAATTTAGCTGTTTTCTGGTGAGGAGAAACTGAGCTGGGCAACCGAACAGAGCCTGTGATGAAAGTCACTCAAAATGTTGGAGGAAATGATTATAACATAATGTAAGTCAGAGTGATTTCTGTCCTCTTCCTAGAAGTCAAAGTCATCTGAGTTCTTGATTATCAGTTCATGGTCAGCAAGAGGATACCGTTTAGCTATCCTTTTATTATCTGTTTTCATTTTATTGTCCTAGGAGAGGCACGCTTGTGGTATTGCTATTCTATGCACAGCAGACATAGCCAGTGAACTAGCCAGAAATGGAAGTATATAGCTACTCCAGCAGAGTACAGAGTGGGTGGGCCAATTAGCCCAAATGTTGTACCATGCTAAGACATACATCAGCACATGTTTAATGACCTGGCATCTGTAAGAGGCTGTGACAGCATCCCAGCCGAAGTAGAATTAGTTTAAATACCTCTAATGCTAGAGTGTAAATATTGATTATGGGGAGCTTACACATTTGTAGAATTTGCAGTAGTGCAAAGTGTCACCTATGACCTGGCCAGTATACCTTAGTCCAGAAGCAATGGAAAAAGATATTCTCCAAACCACATAATTTGCTGGTGAACCTAAAGTTTGACTAAGATATGTCAAAAGACCAACAACGCTCTCAGATTCCTATTCCTCTATCCTTCATATCATCATATTTTTCTCCACCAAACTCTATCTTTGGTGTCTTCTTTAGTGTGGTGTATTTCTAGTGGTGACATATCCAATACATCTATGTTGTCTCACTTCTATGCCTTCTGGCGCTATGATACACTTGGCTTTCTCTCTAGTGTATTGTAGTGGAATTTAGACCAGCAACTTCAACTTCTTTAACCATCTCACAGGCTCCTCTGCAAGTCCTTCTCTAGCTCTGAAAACGAGCAGAAATGTATTGGGACATTTTTAAATGTTGTATGAAACCACGCAAACCAAAGAATTCCAAGCAACTCTGAGGGCACTGCTTTCCCTGAGGAAGCAGGTCTTTCCGACTCCTTTGGCATAGTCCAGGAGAAAGCCTGAAACCCAGAGCCAGCTGGCATGTTCTGCTTGCCCTTTAAACTATCCCTGCTCAGATCTATTGGAGCTGGTGGCTCAGACTGGCAAATGACAAGACCAGATAACAATAAAAAGAAAAACAAATTGTCCCACTGTGATGTTAAGAGTCCTTTAACACCAAACAATTCAACCTCATTTCCTCTTTCCTTCCCAGGTCTGCCAGATGCATGCAGTCCTCTTCCGCCTGGCATATCCTTGTCTGGGCAAGAAGCAGGTTACAGGAGGTGGTGACCATTATTTTGGACTCCGAGGATGCCTCTATGTCTATTCCAGTTCTGTCCTTACCTTCTTTCCTTGGACTGCCAACATGGGAGACGTGAGCCAGGTTCTCAGAGACCCGTGGTGAAGCAATACTAGACCAGCTGCTTCTCAGTGAGTTTCCAGCTCACAGCTGCCCTTGGGGTCCATGTAAAAGGCTCCATCTCTCCACCCTCTTCTGCTTTACCTATTTACCCAAGTGACAGATACAGTTTTCTGCTTTGGACTGAGATACATCTGACTATATGCCATCATTTAGTGGTGTTTTTTTTCAAAGCATTAATGGGGAAGACCATGAAATAATTCATTTGTATAATAAATGTACCACTTTTTAATGAAAAACTTACAGGGCATACACAATAACCTGTTTCTAAAATGAAATAACTATTCTTTTAAACTCCCTTTCCTAGCCAAGGCATAACAGGGGTTTGTGCACAGTATAGACTAATTGCCTACATAATTTCATTTTATGAAACAAAGCGATTTAAAAAAATTATAGGGTTATATAAAAGCATGTGAAACCACTAAGTCAGCTTTGTTTTTCAGCCTCATACAATAGTGGCAGTGGTTTAGAACTGGTATGAATGGCAAACATTTTCTTGGGGGAAAAATATGTCATAACTTTCTGTTCGGGTACCTGCCTGCATGCTGATGATATATTCTCTTGTCCATTATAATGTTTGCTTTCAATTTTTTAAGTAAGCAAAGTCCCTCCCCTTCCCTGCCTTGGTGTCTCTCATCCTTGAACCTATGTTGAGCCAATCATTTTTCTGGCAGCAAAGAGATGAGGAGAGCTCCGTCGGTGCTTCTCTCAGGTCACGAGCCAGAACAGCCGAGGGAGCACTGTGTGTATTGCTTCACTGGGACCCTGTCTCAAATCCTTGGTGTCAGTAGCGCTAGGCTGCAAGGCCAGCCCATAAAAGAAGTTTTACTACTGGCTGAGCAGTAATGTTTTTCTTTTTTTTCCCCTTCCTGTTTTGCTGTCTTTCAAAACAAACAACAGGAGGGGAAAAAGGAGACATCAGGAGGCAAAAATACAATGAGAGCTGCTGTTGTTGGGCTGTAACCCTACTTGGATTACTCTGCATCAAAAATACATATCAGCCACTAAGGTTGAGTGGTGGCAGGTTTAATGTGATGAGACCGTGATGACTTCAGACCCGCTATAAAATGCACAAAACAGAAGTCATTGTGGATGTACAACCTTTTCATTGTTAAAAGAGAGCGTTTCCTCAGCAGGCGAGACACCTGGGTGCAAAACAGATCACAAAGGCCAAGATTTAGCTTCGAGATCTTAGCTCTTACAATACTCCTCTCCAGATAGTACAGAAATAGATTTATTACGTATATTTGCCCAATGTGTTAGGGTGCTCTCCCTTAATTAAAAGCACAGCCAACCCCTGATAGCATCATATTGTTGGGACAAAACAAAATGATATTATCCACTCTGGCTCTTATCCCGGTTGCTGGGTACATAAGGTGGATTAAGAGGGGGAAGGGCAATTTTGAAAAATTGTGGTACAATAGCAAGCCTGTGATCTCACCTGATTGAATCTTATCAGCTCTTAGCATCGCTGGTGTTCGCTCTTTCTTTTTTCTTTCTACCTCTCTCTCATTTTTTTTTAACGTACACTAAACCAACAAGAAAAGAATCTTACCACAGCACTTATTGTAAATTTTTTAACCATCACAACATCCAGATTCAAAAGTTGTGAAAAGAAAGGAAGCTAACACTGGAAACTAGAAGTTGCTCAGAGTTATGCTTAGCGTAAGATCAAGGAAAAAAACAAAACACAGAAAATCTGATTATCGTAACACGTTTCACAGTGAGAGGCAGATCTCACATAATATAAAATCAATCCACCTAAATCTCTTTGTAGCATGAGCTATTTCTGAGATGGGCAACAAAGCTTTAGCGTGAGACACCCTGAACTCACTCCCTGTGTGTGTGTATGCATGCAACGAATAACCTGCCTGCCTCAGGTGCCATGCTCAGAATGGCTAATTCTCTAATGCGCATATATTTTACCTAAACCCATTTTTAAAAGTTTTTGGTTTTCATTTATATTATTAAAATTGTGGTTTGCGGTGCCAGAGCCAATTTCTTGTTCTCGTGGTGAGGCTGCAGCTTGCTGTGCTGCAAATGTCACCAGCGAGCCGTTTGTTAGGGCTGCACTGCATGCCGGTTAATCTGTTTACTTATGCAATGGTGGAAATGTGACCTGGCTATTGTGGTGATTAACAGAGTCAAATATCCTCACATTAACTAGTGAGCTGAGCAATCAGGCTGGATTATTGTTACATTCAATTTAAATTACAGTGGCATGACAGGTCCTGAGGTATTTAGTAACGGATTTCACAGCACAGATATGCTTCATGTGTAATGAATAAACTCTGGAGAGCAACAAAAGGAAAAAAATAAAATAAAAAGGTATTTTATGATCATTGTGAAAAATTTATGGAGTGTAGCTGGCATGAAATTCTATAAAATGAACTGGCTCCAACCAGTCCAACAACAAAGCACGCACTTTTCTTCCTGCTGCTTATGAATTATTATTACCGAGTCCTATGTTTACTCATTAGCATTGAACCCTTTGCAAAACTGTGATTCAAAATTGAATTCTTCTTAATTGAAAATACCCCCAGTATGCTGGGAGAAAAAATGAAGGGGGAAAATGGCAGCAGCACCACAATAGGCCAGTTAGCTCTGTGATAGTCAGAGGAGGTGGCTGCTCTGAACTTGAATGTTATTCAGAATTCACAGCCGGACTATACGAAGGAAAAAACAGGTTTCTTTCAAGTTGTTCTGCACACTGACATACATATAATTTAAATATTTAGCCACCGGTGCGCTGCTGCAGTGCGTTAGCCCACTAGCACCATAGTGCATTAATCCTGTTCTCTGTACGACTTGCTGACTTTGACCTGTTTTATGCTCTGTGACTGAATAACACATAGCACTTTGCTTGGGGAAAAAAAAACCCTAAACAAAACACACTATGATCTCAACACACATTGGTTTCAATTAACTTTTAACCATTTGATTGCACTAATTCTAGGCTGTTAGTTAGCTATTGCAGAGCTGGCTGTATTGATTTTGAACAGAATAAGCTGAAGCACAAAACAAAGCATGTGAATTTTCACAAAATAATCTCCCTTCTTTCCATTTGTTTCATTCCTTACCTGCAAATATTTTTGCAGAGGCTGTTTTGACACTTATTTTAATAACAAAAAGAGTCCTGACAATTTCAAGCAATAAAAACCATTCAGATTTCACCCAGTATGATTTAGCATTTATTGAAGCTCAAGAGAGT
Source organism: Egretta garzetta (assembly GCF_000687185.1). NCBI lineage: Eukaryota > Metazoa > Chordata > Aves > Pelecaniformes > Ardeidae > Egretta > Egretta garzetta. The sequence goes on from NW_009259588.1 coordinate 1,739,935, forward strand.
GATGCTATGGTACAGAAGTGTTGAAAAATGGCTTATATTAAAATGTACAGGAAACTGCAAATAACAAGTGTCCATGCTGAAAAGATTCTGGTTGATGAGGTGTTATTGTGCTGCTTGGTGTACCCCAACTCGGGAAGCACTAAGGATCCTTGCATGGGAACCTTGTTTTTGTGATCTTGCATGTACCAATCATTTAAAATGTTATATAGGAGAACTGAGAGTATAATGGGGCTTCATTTAATTGCAATATGATGTAAAGCATTTAAACCACTCTACAAAAGGGAACCAGAGAAGAGAGTGACATCTGTACTGTGACTTTCAAAGGAAGTGCACCCTGGTATGAACATGCACTGGTAAAAGAAAAATAGCAGGTTTTATGCTCCAACCTTTAACCCTAAGATGCAGAGTTCAGTTCCACCCTGGTCAGGATCACTAACTGGCCTCCAAATCCAGTTGTCTTTGAGCATCACTGTGAGCTCACCTTTGCACCTCCTGGTGCACTGTTGAAGACCTTGTCCAGGTGTGAGATTTAAAAATCAGAACCATAAGGAGAACAGATGCAGACTCAGGCTGGTCTACACTGATGATTAAGAAAAAGTTATTCCTTTCAATGAACTTATGAGAACTGGTACATTTACTATATAATAGTGCAATTCATTATTCTGCAGTACATTTGTAAAGTACTTGTGGTAACAATTTTCAAGGAGAATACCCTCAGCTCTGGAATGTGTAATTACTGGCCATTTGGCCCAGTGATTCCTGCAGTGCTCTGAGCTCCCGCTAAACTGCGGAGGAACTGCAAGTCCTACAGACATCTCTTGTGTTGCAATCTGCTTTGTACATTCCGTTTGAAAAATGCAGCGTTCTCCACTGCCAGTGGAATATCAATGTCTAAATCAAGAGAAGGATTTTAGAGCTGCAACTCTAAAATTATCAGTCCTGCCAGACGTGCTTTTCTGCTGCAGTCATGTGCAGCTCTCCATCTGGCAAGATGCAGCTGCTGAGCTTTCTGCTACTGAGTCCTGTATAAAACTCAACACCTGTTAAAGGGTTTTCACACGGAGAAATGTGTATTTGGAAAAAATTTATTCAGAAGAAGTCAGCATGCTGTGGACCACTGAAATTTTACACTTCATCAGCCTTAGTGTTGTAGTTACTGCTGTAAAACATTCCCCTCCCATTAGAATTTCCCAGGCGATGGCATTTTGCTAAAAGATGTTCATATGCTGCCCGCTCCTCTCAAACCGGTTTGTCACAGCACACTGACTAGTCTGAGGAGAGGGAAGAGCGAATCTTTGCCACTCAGAGCTAAGTCCAACGTTCAGCCCAGCTTGTTTATGTAGACAGTTATAAGAATGGGTCATTTTGCCATTTCACCCTTAGGCAGTCACCATTGCCAGCGATTTTTAACATCCTCCCTCCCTGTAACTGTCACATGAGATGAAGTGGGATGATACAGGACAATATGGCTTGATGTTCTCCTACCAATCAATAGCCTCAAAAGTATGTGCAAAAGTCATCTGACCAGAGAGTCACTGCTGTGTAGGAGGCACAGATAGAGTGCCAAATAGCAGATGCTTATTGAAGATTCTAATGATTTTAGCTGGAGAATGGATCCCCAGGTCCCTTAATTCTGCAGACTCTTCCTTTAGAAAATAGCAATAAATAAATCTTATGCTTTCCCTCTGTTCAAACTTATCTTTAGGGCTTTTCTGCCTCCCCGTGACATAAAATGATATGGTTCCACTATGCAAAACAAGAACATTATGCATTATCTGCCCTCCTGTGTCCAGGACATACTCGCTCAACCCAGAACTATCCTGTCACATCAGTAAAGTTAGTAACCTCAGGTGACCAAAGCATTAATACTTTATCCATCTGAGCTGGCTGTGTATCACATCTACTGCCTATAGAAGACAATATAAAGAGGTTTGTGTAAAAGGCAGGAAACCTGCAAGCATGGTATACTAATACGCTGATCTAAATTATGCACAAAACATGCATGACACAGAAATATATCTGTGCCCCCTATTTTAAATGATCTCTCTGCAGTAAATAGCAATGATCTTCCAAAAGGGAGATACACAGTCTACAGCAGTCCCCTCATTTAGAGCCCAATGACACACTTGGTTGACTGAGATAGTTGCTGAGATTGCATAAAGATAGACGGTTCAAGAAAATGATGGAAGTAAATTTTCAATGAAAACATAACCTTTTCTGTCTTGCTATAAATTCTGTCCAGAGCATAAATCAGTATCAGTTACATGCATTAAACCACCAGCTCCCCAATTGGGAAAGCAGTGCCCTCCCCCTTGCACATTTTAAAGGACATGGCACTATGTAGAGAGAGCAATAATTTCCTGAAGATTCATGAGCAAGGTAATTTGACATACCTGGTGCTGCCCAAG